>NW_026623468.1:832513-857391 GCF_030028575.1 Malurus melanocephalus | reverse complement strand
TTGATGTTGTAATCAGAGCAGACAAAGATTATTTATCAGCAGTCCTCGGATGTTCAGCATCTCACCAAGAGGAACAACTGATATTAGGAAAAAGTTTTTTACTGAAAGTGATAAAGCATTGGAATGGGCTGCCCAGGGAGGTGGTGGACTCACTATCCCTGAATGTGTTTAAAGAAAGATTGGATGTGGCACTCGGTGCCATGGTTTATTGAGGTGTCAGGGCATGGGCTGGACTCAAAGACCTTGAAGGTCTCTTCCAACTCTGGTGATTCTGTGATTCTGTAACTGGCTACTGAAAGCTGCTTTGGGCATGGAAAGGAGCTGGAGGGCCTGTGGGGATAACAGTGCTACATCAACTAATGGACAATGTCTCACCTACCAGATGTTGGACAATAATACAATAATTCACCATTCTCCASAAGCAAAGAGCTTGCAACAGCACTTATTAAGCAACTCCTAAAACACTAGGATTTATTTGAGGAACAGCTCACAATGACTGCTGAATTCCCTATGGCCAAAGGCAGGAAAGCTTGCCCTGTCAAGTGACAGAGAGTTTTTACAGTATTTAACATACCTTTTTAAAGCTGTCATTTCTTGTTTCTGATTGCAGGAGACATTAAATGCAAGCCACAAACCACCCCAGAGGAAGCCCCACTGTGCCTGCAGATCCTATGCCTTTCTAGCATTTGGGTGCTTTGCCAAAAGACAGAGTAAAATTAATGCACCATTCCCACTCACAGGGACTGACATCTGCCCCACTATAACCCTCTTTAATTTAAAGCAAGCACAGGGGGTGTAACAGTCCCACCCTTTTCATTAATAACTTCCAGTAGCTCTCACAGACATCTGCCTACACAATTATTTTTCCTGTTTTATACAAACAGATGCAGTTAAACCCCTTTTAGAGATGTGAAAGGAAGACAGCACATAAATTAAAATGTGCAAAAGGGAACACCTTCAGAGGTTTGCACTGCCAGAACACTCTAGTAACAAGCAAATTTTACAGTTCYTATGTGCTCTCATACTGCAACAGGAGCACTAATGAAGCAACCAAAACATCAGACTAAATGCTCAAAGATTGCTGAAGTCATCTCACAATAATTAATAAAGACTTTTTACAACCATTATGCTTTGACTTGAGAAAGATGTGATGACAAAGAAAATGTGTAAATGAAGCTTCCTGCAAATAACCTCTCCAGAAGGAGCTATTTACAGTCAAGGGCCTCCCAGTGTTTGCACTCAGAGATTAAATATATTTGGGCCCAATTTGCTGAATCTCTTTTTGATCTCACAGACCCCTCCTAACATCCTCCACACCTGTAACAGAGTTAGTTTCTCCTTTTGCTCTGCATCTGGCATCTGCTCCTTCCATTTGATGTCCCCCAGTTCTAGTTTCGGAGGGAAGAGTGAACCTTTCATCTTTTTAATCACACAGACCTCTCTCAGTYCTCCTTTTCAAGGCTGAATAGTGCTAATGAACACAATCACACCGAAGCCATTCTGCATTTTCATTCATCCTTACTGTCCTCCTTTGCACCTTTTTCCAGCTTTTTTTGAAGTGGGATATGCGGTGGAGAAGAAGAGCAACACCACAACTGCACACAGCTGGTCTGATAAAGGAAATACCATCTTTTTCCACAGCCTTGCTTTCACATTTTCACTTTTCCAACCCCTCAACCAGCTGTGTCTCCCTCAGGTACAAAGTGAAGGATCAACAAGGCCAGCTCCTACTCAGAGCTCAGGTACATCCACCACAGTGCATTTACACACTTTACTACAWCCCTACAATGCCCAAGAAGAAACACACAGATATTCAATGCAAAATGCTGACAAAGAAAAAAATAAGACCTGGTGGATAAAACCAGGAAGGACTTATTTGGTACCCATTCTTGTCATGTTGTGAGTTTCTAGGGGTCCCAATCAATCATTTGAGTGTGCTGTCCTTGATAAAACATCAGCCAAAGCTGTGAAAATAATATGCAAGAAAGTTGATGTAGTTTCTTGATCTTAATTTCCACAGTTGGGTAGCTATTATAGCAACATTTTGTTCCTTCACGGGGATGCGAGAGACGACTTGCATAAAATTCAGCTCAGTAAGATTAATAATCAGAGAGATAAATCAACACAGAGCACGAAGACAGAACGCTGAACCCACTTTGAGTCCTCCTGTTCAGTCAATCAAAAAAAAAACAAAGCACCCAGATTTTGTTAATTATTCACAGGCTCCCCATCCACACACACCTTGAGCATCCAGCACATCAATACAAAGCACTCAGGCATTACAAAGCCATAGCATCCTCCCAAGAATGCCATTCCACTTCCAAGTGGAGCTCTTGTCTTTTCTGAAATGGTTTCATCTGGCAAATAGAAGGAACAACATTCATAAGTATTAAAGAAAATATGTATTTGAGTAAGCAGCACAGYACCAACAGTGAGTGACTGCACCGAGCACATCTCTGTGTCTCGAGTGCAATAAGCCTGGRTGTTTCCATGAAGTGTTGCTGGTGCTCTCAAAAGCAAGGAGAATTCAAGGACACRGCAGCCAGAGGCAGGCTCAGGGCTGGGAGGCAGTGCAGAACTCTGCAGCCAGMTCACTGTAAAGCTCAAGGTATAGAATATATATATGTATTTTACCATAATGACCTCAAAGATAAAAAAAAAGCAGCAGCAAGTGCTACATTTAATGCATGGTTATTATAAAGTATATTCCTTTTCAGGTGTTTACTAGCTATTAGAGTCAGTCCCTCTCCCTGTCCCTAAAAGGATTTTCCTTTCCCTAAAAGCTGCTCCTCTGTTACTTCTGTGACTGCCGCTCCAATTCCTTAGTTTCCAGGGAGATGAGAGCAGATCTATAACAAAAGACACATCAAGAAAAAAAATAAACTCCAATTTCAGCCCACACAAATGTCAGCCTCACAATCTACCTGTGCCTGGAATCCAGCTGCCATTAAAAGATTTCCCACCCCCTCCTTCTCAAGGATTGATAACAAGGAGAGTGCAGTGAATGATTTCACATTTTGCAAAAACAAAACTGAAGGGAGAAAGCCAAGACACTCATTCGATTCTTCACGGCAAAACAGGAAATCCAAACACTTAGCACACTTCTTCATGGTGAAGAGATTTTTACTCYTATGTCAATTCCTRCAAGACTGCTGTCCTAGCAGATCGYTCTCCTKTGAGCATTCATGTGGAAAGAGTCTCTGAAAGGCATTTGTGGCTGCAAAGGACAAAGCTACTCACACCTCTGCCTAACTCCCTTCATAAAATCATCTCCAGCATCAAGACAGTTCTTGGAATTACTAGAATCACAGATCCAAAGAATACTGGAATTGGTTTGGAATTGGAATACTGGTTTGGTTTGGAAGGGATCTTAAAGACCATCCGGTTTCAACCTCCTGCCGTGGGCAGGGACGTCTGTGCCAGGGTGAAGCCATTACTCCTTCATTATTCTGTCCCTCCATCCCTTGCCCAAAGTCTCTCCCCAGCTCTCTTTAGGCACTGCAAGGGGCTCTAAGGTCTCCCCAAAACCTTCTCTTCTCCCTGTGAACATCCCCAGCTCTCCCAGGCTGTCCCCAGAGCAAAGCTGCTCCATCCTCAGATGTCCTTTCCCTCTCAGTGACACAGGGTTCACATGCCAGGCTGGAACACAACAGAACTTATTTCCCTCACTCTCTCGGGTTATCAGCTGCAATCTTTTACAGCATCTGAAGTGAGAGTTGAAGTCTCTTCACTTTGCAGCATTAATTGCTTCAGGTTGCTGGAGCAGTTAGATACAGTCACCCTCTTCAGAGCCAGTAATAAAAAAAAGGAACYTCTGTGGCCCTGAGGAGTCATCAAACGTGAACTGGCTTCTTACCACCCAGCYGGGAGAAAGAGCCAAAAAAAGGCATTCAGAGTTCCTATTTTCCAAGCTGAAATGCTATGAAGTGACAGGCAGCAACAATATTAGATCAATTTTATTTCTTTTAAACACTTCCTACTCCAGCTGTTCTGTATCTTCCAGCCAGCTCCCAGTGAGCACACCCTCAAAGCACAGAAAAAGTCTAAGGGTCTCGAATTCCCATGCCAGGTATCTTACAGTTTTACTGAAAGAAAAAGGACTGTTTTCTGACAAATCTTAGTTTTCCTTTTATTTGTGTTTATCTTCAGCTACCCTTTTGCCCTCTGACAAAATCATAGGGCTGGTACACCAAGGCCATACATCACATCACAACATCCACAAATGCACACAACACACACTTTCTTCCACAGAATGCAACGGGTTAAATCTTTAAACATATTTAAACCCCCTGCTAAGGTCATCCCTGCTCTGTCTTCACCAACAAAGCCTGCATTTTCTAGGAACACAGCCAAACAGAAGGGTATGTTCTTTCATTGCTTTCCAATAGTTCTTTGAAAGGCATTTCCCTGTTCCTGAAGGTGACTTCCACAAAATCTCTCCCATTCTGACTGGAGTTTTTTTGATGAATATTTGGAAAACATGATAAACCTAAAACAGTAATTAATAGTGATGCTTGCTAGCATTGGGCAGACTGGTTTCTTAAGGTATTTCCTGTGTTTCTTTTCCCAGTGGAAGTTASTCACTCCATTGGGAATTCCCCATTCCCAGCCCCTTCCGGTATTCTGAAGCCAAAAGATCCAGAAATAATAATTTGTTTGCACATGACTGGGAGGCATCACGAAGGTATTGATTTCACAGCTGTTTTTTACAGCAGCTTTGGGTGACAGMTGCATCAACAGCGATGGGATACCCTAGCCATGGATATGTTTACAATTACATGTACCACATTTCTCTGAGAACTTCACTTCTCCAGGTTAAGAGGAGAGCTGACAGCTGTAACTAAAGATTCCTCGTGTCCAGTTCAGGTTGTCTTAAAAAAAAGAACTTCCAAAGGCAATCCCCACTAGGACTTGGTTCCTAGGTTCAGGAACTATCCAGAGCAGCCACAGCCACATGCCAWGTTTTCCAGAGCATCCTCCCCTCCACCCCAGAAAAGCTGTCCAAGTAGAATGAAGATTCATTTGTCCAGGAGTTGCAGCCAAGGTGTAGGATGCTTCCCACAAACTGTACTCGCTGCTTGTTTTACTGCCCACGGGCACCGATGATACACAGAAGATGTGATGAATCTTGAACAAACAAAGCCTGAAGCTCTGGACACAAGGGTGGRTACTCATTTCTGGCTTGAATTGCATCAGCCAGAGCACAGAGASGTAGGGRAAGCTAGAAAGAAGCTCTTATCTAMATTAARGAAGYCTTAAAKCAAGTGGGAAATGCCACACACTTTTTTCTCAGGATAAATCAGACAGTACCTGTGTTAGATCCCATCTCCAACATCTTGGGTTTCTGGCGACTATTTGGGTGATGGAAGTCCACCATAACACTCCAAAGGGTGATTTCAAAGGAAAGAAGACTTGGAAATTTTGAGGACTCTCTTCCATGCCCTGTGTAAGCCCTCAGGAGCTTGGTACCATGAGCTGGACCCGAGCCCCTTTACCTTGGAATTTACTAAAAGATATTTATAAAGAAATGCCTGGTGAAGTTCTGCTTCCMAAGGTCAYRGTCTAACRYTGTTTCTGGAGATCCCCTTACCTTTCTCTCCTAATTTTGAGAGTAAAAAGTCTTTTTATGTCAAGATACTGGTATCTCAGSCTTGACAAAATTACTTCAAGATCCTCAAAGTCATCTCCTCAYTGCCTACCCATCAAACCTRGGTGTCAGGCACCATCTGCAAAGGRAGCTGTGCCTKCTCTKATRCTGGAACAACAAAMAMAAAATTTTGAAACRCTGCTCACTCTGARGAGTCTCCCCACACCCTTCCAGTCCTCACCCCACCCATGGCTTCACATAGCCCACAGACACTGAGATAATGCAAATAAAAGCACTGCTGGCCTCCGTAAATTCCACCRTGAACAAGGCTCAGTGACTCAAGGCTGAGCACCACCTGATTCAACAGTCATGGGGAAATAGAATAAGAAGTGAGACACTGCTTTTCCATCCATACCCAAAAGGACAGCTGAAGGACAGCAAACACTGCTGCCAGGGCTTCACTGCAGCCAAATCCCTTGGCCATGCCATCTCCATCCCTCCAGTCTTACAGATTTAATAAACTCAAACTTAGGGAGTTCCTTTTAGCAGCTATATTCGCTTGTTGCTAAACCAGAGATCTAAAAGCTTTTAGGGAATTCTTTTCCACAGCCATACAGAGTCAAGGTGTGCTTCAAGGGCACAGCTATTCCCAGCTTATCATGGAGGACGAAAGTTATACAAATTTTCAAACAGTGCTGTCTCTCCAAGGAGCTGTGCCTGTGACCACTGTGATGGTGCAAAAGAACCAAGAACATTCCCACCACAGCCACAACSCATCTCCACTCACAGAAACCAGGAATGGTTTGGATTGGAAGGGACTTTGAGGATYACCTTGTTCCATGGGCAGGGACACCTACTAGAACAGGTTTCTGAGAATCCCATCCAACCTGGCCTTGAACACTTCCAAGGCAGACACAGCTTCTCTGGGCAACCTGTGCCAGRGCCTCACCACCCTCASAGGGAAAAWTTTCTTCCTAAGCCCTAATGACTAAATGTTTTCCATTTTCAAAGCCTCCTGCCTCACTTTTCTTCTAGTACAGCACCAAAGCCTGACTCAGGTATCCCCRAATCCCTAGATCCCAGGATAGGCACCAACAGGCACGAACAATAAAACACACAATGCATTACCAGCACATCTCAAATATCAATTTCCAACTACATTATAAACACGAGTACTGTTAACTTCTGATCCATTTCTATGCTGAGTGCTRTAATTTACCTTCACTTTGGTTATGGAGGTGAGCCAGGCAGCCACAAGAGCATTACAAAATCACACAACTAGCCAAAGCCAGTCTCAGTAATAGCTGTGTCAAAGCTGAGGGCTACAAGACAAACAGCCTGCCTGGAGCTCTCCACATTTAGTGGATCATAAAAGGCATGCTTGTACCTGCTACACGCTCCTGTTAGTGCAGGTGGAACTTGGGAATATTATCCCTCCAGTTACTACATGAAAGAGTAACTCAGGGTAATGGTATTCTGGACAAGCAGTATGCCTGTGGCTGCCAGCAATTCTGGAGACCAAAGGCACAAAGATGATAAAAAACACCCCAAAACAAGGCTGCAAATAGCATTGTTACTGAATCAACCATGAGAAGTACACAGCAACAAACTCATTGTAGCTGTGAGTAAAGAAACCTTAAACAACAGAAATAAAGGCAGCAACCCCCAGCCTCTAATTATATTCCATTTACAATTTTAGAAAAGTTTTTACCCATGCCCACAGTGCCTCTACAACACTGGCTGGTTAAGGATGCCCTAAAGAAATTCATAAACACTAAGGGCTCATAAGCACTGAGGGCTCAAGACACACAGAAGACAAACACAGAGCAGATAAACTCAAAGAACAGCCCTGCTTGGTTCAGATACACAGCACTGGGCTCAGGGTGGTCACAGCTCATAACCAAATCTCACCAACAGCTTTCACATTTGCTCTGAGCAGGTTTTTGCAGATGAAAACCCCATTGTGCTGCCAGTTCTCAAGGCAACAACTCAGTTCCTGATTCCAGCACTAACACAGGTGTAGACAGTTCATTTTCACAGCTGATGGGGAGAACAACAACTTCCATCCACGGGAGAACACAAAGCTCCCTACATTGAGCTTTGTGACATACAAAGCTCAGCGGTATTTTATTTCTGACAAAATTTACTATAATTAAAGTAAACAGGAGTCAAATATAGAGAACTTTTACTCTGTTCTATCAATTAAGAGAAGCCAAATTACTAGCTGGGAGGCTTAGGTGGACAAACTGGGCAGTTACAGTTTTGAAGCTGGCACCAGAGACAAGACAACAACATTACAGGGCCAGAGATGTTAAGAAGTTAAAGACCACATCAGTCCTGGGAAACAACTTTGCAATAAATACACCAGCAGTGAGGTCTGCTCTTTATTCACTGCCTCAGTCTGGAATTTTACCAGCTGCTTCTCAGAAAGATGAACATCAATTTTCTAAACTAGCTCAGCTCACACGACATCATTGTCAGCAAAAGGAAAATTACCTTTTTTTCCACTTTTATTTCACAACTACTTAAAAAAGGTCCTCTAACATTAAAATGAAAATATCAAGACAGTTTAATACTGACCAACAAACAGTTCTCAGTTTGAATATCACATTTATTATTATTCATGATAACCCAGTTCCTCAAAGTTCTTAAGAAAAAACAGAAGTGTGTGTGTGTGTCTTGACACAAGTGTAGAGGATCACCAGCTTCTAAGAAGTAACAATTATAAAATACCATCTAGAGTTTAGCAGCACCAGTTCAATGTCCTCAGGCATTAAAAACAAAAACTTCACTAAGCCAGAAAAGGCTGCTCCACATCAGCAGCTTTCTGACAGCATCTGGTCTCACAGCATTCATTCAGAAATGCTGCGTCAAAAACCTCAGCAAAACTGGAGGGRAAAAGCTGTAAATTTTCTTAATGTGCTGCACTGTCACACAAATAATTCTACATTGTGCTGTACTATACATAGAACCACAGTTTCATAAAAAAAAATCTGAATTTTCATCATGGATGTCCATTATATGAGCATTGCTTTTTGCTGCTTTAGTGCATATTGCASTCACTGACCTGTCATTATATGGGTCAGGACAGTTACCTTGAAAATCCACTTCTGAGTAAGTGGGAATGGTAAAATGGTTTTCYCAGGATCATCTGAGGCAGACTCACAACTTGCATCAGATACAGACCTTGCTTGGGGGGTACAGCATAAAGGAGTCATGACAGAATTAACAGCCAGGGCTTGAAAAGGGGGAAAATGCCTACAAAATGTTTGCCTAATATGCTWAAGCACAGTCTCTACAAGTTATTTGTTCCTTACTCTTCTCCTGAGTGAACTGTTTTTAAATCCCRACTGCTAGTACTATTTTATGCCCAGATGTTGGGTTTAAAGAAAGCCACAACCTTGTACCCAAATCCTATTTCATCCTCCAAGTCACACCAGTTCCCTGGAGAATGCACTGCTGCCTCAGATTCCCCCGTTTAGTGTTTTTAAAAGCACGAGTGGGCAGCGTAAGTGAGGTCAGGCTCCAGTGACCCATCAGGAAAGCACATGAAAGCAGGAGACAAATCTGGGTGATGCTCACTCATCTGTGTCAGCTCTTTAAAGAAAGAATTCCMCTTGTAAAACACAGGTACCTTTATTCTGTGAGAGCATTTGTAAAGTTGGAACAAGAAAAATTAAGAATACAGAAAACACTGAAGAGGAAATAAATGGGGAAGATGGAAAAGTTCCAATGACACTAATAGGGCTCCCACAAAATGTCTTTATTCTCTACTTCAGAGACTTCTTAGCTACTACAGGAAAATCAACTTTGCAGAATAGTCCAAGCTCCATTTCATGAAGTTTAAAGTTGTTTATTATGTTATTTGTGTTGGACCTGAAAAATAAATGCTTGCAAAACTATGTTACAGAATCATCTGCTGTGCAAAAAAATAAAAACAGGATCTTCCTGAAAATATCCTCATTGGGCATATTTTTCCAAATGAAGTCTCCTTTTAACAAAGCCAAACCTAACTGAGCAATTGTCACTAAGACACAGTGCCCCTTGTATCACCAGTGACATCTCCTCGGGGAAATGCAGCAATCTACAGGTGCTGACCATGTGGCACTGCCTAACCCTTCAGCAAGGCTCCATTTCAAYAATCCATTTCCTTGCTAATGAAGCWGCWTCAGCTCTCTGCCTGTGAGAAATCAATCAGTGCAGCAATTAGCACGTCAGGTGTAGGTAACACCAGACAAACCCATCTGAAGATAAGGCAGTGTAGGGACACTGAACAATCAGCTGTCCAGGGGTCTAAATGAGGCAAGGTTTAATCCCAGGGTGTGTGACCATTTCATCCCAGTCCCTGTACGTCTGCCTTCCAGTAACATCTCTGTCAGCTCTTGCCCCAAAGTTGTATCAGCACCATCCTCAAGTAAGAAGTAGGTAGACAAAGGAGAATGAAACTCTCTGAAAGCCTCTTCAGACAAGTTTCTGCCTTAAAGGCATTTCTAAAGAAAAAAACTTGGGTCTGAACTTGTACTGGTCTCAGACACCAAAATCACCACTTGAAAAACATGGGAGAAAAAAGGTAAATCCCAACTCCAGAGCTCAGGAAAAAGCTCCCTCCCAAAACAGGGATTTTATTTTTTATTTCAGAGTTGTGTAGTAAGCTATCAATATTTAGAAGGTGGAGAACGCAGGGCATGTGGCCAGATTCAAGCACACACAATCCACTGTGTGRCAGACAGCACAGGAAAGGCCACCCATACCCTACAGAGACAGTGACAGCTGAAACTCAAGTACATCAACAATTCAGTGTCATCAGCCAAACCAGTGACTGGGTTTTGCTAATGAGACATCCAGAGTGACTYGAGTTCAGAAAAGGCAGCGTAAGGAACCCCATCCAGAGGCACAGGCAAGTGGAAATAATCCTTCATGACACGACAGCAGAGCTGAAAGCCATGAGTCAGGTAGGTTTCCATGATGGATTAAGGCTATCAGATAGCAGGGGTGGTGACCAAGCCATCATACTAAAATAAGACACCAAGGCTCCAAAACACATTTCAGCTCCTTACCTCTTAGCACCTGAGGAATGGGAAGGAACCTCCAGCAAAACAGTCCAAAGCTTTTCACAAAGTCTGAACAAAGGTGTGCCAAGAGTTSAGAGAAATTCTTGTCTATTCCTTTTCAGGTACATGGGGTCTTATTGCTATCAAATAATCTCAGAAATGGCAGCAGAGGTGAAACTAATACAGACATGATCATCACACCACAGCACAGGTTTTCCTCTCTTCCCTTTTTTTCACTCCCATTAACATGGGTATTTCCTACCYCATGTAGCAATACTATCTCCAGGCAGGATAGCTAAGGCAAAGACATTTTTTTATACTTTAACAGCATTTGGCACAATTGTTTCTTGGTTTTCCAGAAGTTACTGAAGCAAGTGCTCTGTGGATCACCAAAGACACCTCAAGCACCAGAACTGTTAAGACACTGTGGGCCAGAAAAGACCAATTTTCAAATAATCCTTTTTGATACAAATACATTTCAAGCTATCCTGCATCACACACCCAATCCCAATGACCAACCAAGTAGAGAGGCTTTGTTTCAAAAGAGTTCTGAGATCTCAGTACCTTGTGCAATACTGGATGCATGCTAAAAACCCATCACTGCAAATGTTATAACAGAGAGGATATGTTCTCATTATTTCAGCAGCTCTTAAGTCTCAAATGAGCACAGAGATTAACTGGAGATCATGTCAGCAGCTTTCCTTAACTTGACTGCAGATAGATACAACAGCTGATTGCTCACCGACCTGAAACAAATCACCAGCTATAAAAGCGAAATAAATACTGCTTTGATTCCTTCTATTTTTCAATGAATAGCAATCTGTTTTTCTCTCACCATTCTAATTTAAGCTATCCCACTCTCTGATGTCTCAAAAAAACCCATCAAACAATACATGTTAAAGTTAGCAAAAGCAACCCATTTAATTAYGATGTTGTGGCAGTGTGAGCTTCAAAACAGAAAGGGGAGTGACCTCAGGAGATGTTCRTCTAAAATAAGATGAAAGTTGTTGTGAGAATACATTCCAGCTTCTAAAGACGTCTAATTTCTATGTAGGAATCAAATTTAGATTTGAAGTTTGAATCTGCACTAAATAAGAAGTCCCAAACTCCTGTGCAGTGAAAAGCCTGTGGATCCGCCTGCACAAGACTGTGACCAAATACTCCTCTTTGAGGAAGGTTTTTTGTTATTTTCAACTCAGCTCACCGTGAAAAATGACCCAATTGCTAGCAGAAAATTAACCAATTTACTGTTTCATCATAGAGAATTCTCACATGGTCAAAACTTTCAGAAAGTTAGAGATTCCCGCGCTCTTTTGCCAATACAAGTAATGTTTTTGAAGCAGAGACAAAGTCCCTTCAGCTGTAATTGTGCAGAGTACAGAAAAAAACCCACATTTTTCTGGGCTGGGAAAGAGTCTACGCATTCCTCAAATGACATTTGCATAGAAGGAAACAATTTTTTTTTTTTAATTCCACACAAAACCTTTCAGGCTGCCATCCACTCCACTTTTCTCCTTCCCCTCAAGTGATGTGAAAAGCAAGGAGCTCGAGTTGTTGCAAATGTACAACAGAATYTTAGCACCAGCCAAGTACCTCAGAGGGATTTGCCAAAAAACTGCCCACAATACTAATAGAAACCTTAATCGTCTCATGTCAATCTGAAAGCATCTTAAAAAGACCTGACATCCTCTTCCCAGTGGTAACATGAGTTCCAAAAAACTCAAAAACTTTGGCTGCAAGTGTGGTCCTAAGGCAAAATCCTCACAATTTGCTGGCCCACAATCAGTGATATGAAGCTGGTGGAACCTTGGAGGGGATCAGCTCCCTTTCCACCAGACCCAATTTATAATCAGCCTGCCTAAAAGYCATGGGAAACTGGTGATTTGAGGAAAGGGGAGCCTAGAATTAGTGATATTTATATTATTAAATATATATAACAAAAATGCAGTCCCATCTTACAACTGAGGGTTCTGGGGGGGTTTCACCCGGAATTTATTCACCTAGGAGTGCTCTCTTCTGTGTGCACATATTCTGGGAGTGGAGAAACACCAGCACAGGGTGAAAATGGCACTGAATGAGCCAAGCCACAGCTGAAGAGGTCCAAAAAACTGAACCATTAGAGTTGGTTATACCTATGTCACAATGACACAAACCCACTCTTCAGTTAGATTCGAGTGGCACAGGGAATGCCAGCRTTTGTGACAGCACAAAACCCAATTTTAGCTCTGTTAAAATGCATAGTTTTAAGCAGTTTCATAGCACGAACAAAGATTAATGGAAGAAATGCAAAAGGACCCACTAATTGAGATACCACTACTTCTACCCCTCAAACATCTCCCCTCCACGTCCCAAAACACCAGGTCTGCAAGCAAATCCTCAAGCCTGGATTGCAGAGATAAGAAACTTGGGCAAATGGATGAACATCACAAAATTAACTTGTTTGAAATGGTAAAGCAGAAAACCGCAGGACTGAGGGAAGCATTTTTCTTTCTTTGAATGCTGCTCTCTGAARGCTGCCGAAACAGATAACGCATGGCTTGCATTGGACAAGCAAGAGTCAATATCCATTGAAGTTGGAGCTCTCTAAGGAAGTTTAAAAAAGTTTCCTGGAAGTTGCAGAGACCAAAAGCATCCCAAGAACATCAGAGAGTCTCAAACAGTATTACAGTAAAGCTGCATCAGGCTTGAGGCAATGGCAAGAGCAGATCTYTGTCCTTGTGGATGTCCAAAGCACTTCCAGGACTGACAGCACCAGCAGCGCTTCGAGGAGAGATTTATTGAATCTGGAAGCAACTCAGAGCTTTGCCATTTCTCTAATGAGGATTCACCACTACTGCACACCCCAAAGAGCATCTGCTATAAAACAATCTTCCCAGCAAAGGATTTTAAAAAGTTAATCTACAAATCATATCCTTTTGCCTAACATGTTGTAACAGCGAGGCTTTGCGTTTGGTGGGGGGGGGGGGGTTTGGTTGTGTTTTTTTTAGCTGAATCTTGAGTTCACATGGATTTTTTTTTATAAGAGAAGGTCAATGTCTTACTCTCAACTGACTCAAATGAAAACATACCGAGAGTGTGAGTAAATGTTGCCACAAGTCTTTTTCCCCTGATTAGTTTCTACAATCAACTGAACAGCATCAAGAATACCCTGCAGATTTGAACAAGMAACATCAATTTACAAAATGTAAACAACCACTTTTGATACAATTAGGAACATGAAGATAATCACATACTTCTCTAACCATAACTGCATGGGATCTTATCCATCACTCTGGAGATCAGCATTGCCTTCCATCAATATTTTGGTCACTACAGTCATCTTAACCTTCAGTATGATTCTTCATGAAGTTCAAGCACTGTCTATCTATCCTTTTGGGCACATGATACTTTTACTTTAAGTGAGTATTCATATTACTCCTGTAAAAGAGTGGTGGAAAAGAGGTTCAGCAAAATTTCTTTATCTGTAGCTCTCAATAAGATTTTGCCTATGTTTTGAGAGACTGCCTTCAGTTGGCAAGTCCAGCTGGGCACTGACTTCCACTGTACTGGAGTCACTCAAATCATGGTCACACARAATCTGTGGTTCATCTGAAACATTGCCTGTTCTCATTTTCCCCATCTTTATTTTCAAAGCCCAGTGAACTGTATGACAAATAGTTTTAAAAAAACAAGTTTTAAATGAGTTGTCATATGGATCAACCTGACATGTGGCCAAGGTTACACCTGATGATGAGGTAGCACCCATCTTCCCCTTTCCATATCATGTCTTCCTCCCTCCTACTTAATAACTTTAATAGTATTAATGACATATTCAAGTCAGTCAACAACCAAGGAGCAAGAGAGCCAACACTATTGTGTGTTTTATCAATAATTAAATATTTTCACAGGTGAGGGAGCCATTCTTACCCCACTGTCATCCACATGTATCTACCTCAGTACCGAGCTGTTCACAGAGCAAGAATTTACCAATTAGCACAGGGTCACAGCACGTTAATGGATTTTACTGCRGGCTACATGTATTGGTCTTTGGAAAGATTAATGGCTGAAAACTGCATTAAATAATCATCTTAACAAGCCTGATTGTTTCTCTAAAGGAAATGCAAAAACCCCAGTTTTTGCCTGCAGCTGGAGGATGTGTGATGTCTCCCACATACCTCTCGGTATTGTTCGAGCATCCCGTGGTTACTGAGCCACCACAACGCTGGCTCCAGAATCCCACAGCCCCCAGCAGTTTTTCCAAGGAAYACTCTGCCTTTGTGAGAAATGTCACTGGGGACTTCCCCATCCCAGGGTGGCGAGAGGCAAAAAAGGAACAGAAATACAAGCCACGAGTGGTGGTGGCTCAGTGTTCAATACTCGGATCTGATCTGCTCATAAAGCTCTAATTTCCTTCTAATTCCAATGGGACCAGTTCTATTGCTCCCTGGGGAGCATTCAAGACTCCTAATGATCACTTCCAGATGCAGTAACAGAAAATTACTTTTAGGTTCCATTTTAGGTTTATTCTCTGTTTACAGCTGTTTCAACAAGATAACTTCTCCCTCCTCGCTCACATGCAGAAGGAAACCTTCCAACAAGCACTTTCAATGGACGTGCTTGATGCTACAATTTATAACAGACACTAAAACTCCATTTGGGCAAATCTAAACAAACTCTGTGGTGCCAGCGTGCCTTCTTTCAGCAGTTGGTGACAAAGCACAGGTGGAGCCACTTCCCACCCGAGTCCAACAGAATTCACTCCACTGCTCTGCAGAAACCCAGGAGCAGCCACACTTTCTCAGGATTACCGAGATAAACCASCAGATACAACTCCTCCCAAGAAGCTGTTTTTTTCTCTGCTCCTGACATTATGGCTTTTGTTAGATCAATTGCTTCTCTTCCACCTTGAAAAACTGTTGTTATTCTTGTTTGCAGTCACGGATGTTTCACCCCTTCTGAATGCAAACACTCAGGTTGACTGTGCTTTAGAATACATTTTAACAAATTACTGCCTCCTTTCGCCATTGCTCCAACTTACCTCCATTAACAAAATTAACTCATTTTAGCTTGCATTTCTGACATTAAATACTGGAAGAGGCCTTCACAGAAGCCTTATCTACACGTCCACCTCAGAGAAAGTCACCTGCAACAGAGATGTCAGAAGCTGCCTGCAGTTTGAATTTCAAATGCCACCCATATCAGCCTACATCAATCACAGGAAAATATAGATCTGTTTGCTTGACTGGGAAAAGATTTTTGCCTTTGTAGGTGAAAAAAAAAAAWTATTGAAACCTGTCTCTATTGATTTTAGCAACAGAACACCAACAAATTCTCCATTAACACCTGGGAGAAAATCCTGTGCCAAGTCTGACAAATAACAATATCCATGCACATTGCTCATGTATCACCATCTGACCTATATTTTGTTCTTTATTTTTTTCCTAATGTTTCTAACAGTCACATCATCTGCCCAGATGCATTTAGGGAGAAGCCTTCATTTCTCAGTCAGTCTCTTCTCCAGGTAACAAGTGACAGGACAGGAGAAAAAGGCTCAGCCAGAGGAGGTTTAGATTGGATATTATGAAAATATCGCTTCACTGAAAGCGTGGTCAGGCTTTGGAACAGGCTGCCCAGGAAAGTGCTGGAATCACCATCACTGGAATTGTTCAAAAAATGCGTGGATGTGGCACCTGGGGACACTGTTTAGTGGTGAACATGATGCATGGTTGGACTCAGTGATCTCAGAGGTCTTTTCCAACCTTAATGATTCCRTGTTTCTGGAATTTAGGCTGGGTATCATGTAGTTGTCATTATATCTATTTGCCCCGAAGCACACAGGCATGCCCTAGAAGCCACATAATTAGAACAGTTAATGAATGATTTTAACATTGCAAGTCCTTAAGGATCCTGGAAACTCAACCAGCTTTCATGAATTTCCAACCAGGTATGAGGAAGTAATGAAAAAAAAAAAATCTAGATTATTAAAGTTCCTTCCACAGGATAAATTTATTCATTATAAGAAACCACACTTCCAAGTTATTCAAATAAAGTATCAGTATCACCAGGGAACGCCTCAACACACTTTCATACACAAACAGCAAGAGCAGAGAGAAGTCACAGGTTTTTTTTAATTCTCAAGCTTCCACTTTGATAAAGTTCTAATGCCACACTGCTGATTAAAGCTAAACATGGAGTCCAAATCAAACCAGCACCACCTCTCCCCCAACAGGAAATGCTTGGAAGATGTAAAGTGGAACATTAAACAGGTTAAATGTAAAAAATTAAAATGCTAAGGTCTGGAATTCCATCAGACCCACGGCACAGCAGGAGATGGAAATCCTGCAAGTCTCCCACCATTGGTGACGGGCGTGAAGAGCAGCAGAGGACAAACTCCCTCCTGCTTTCTCATGACCAGAATATCAGAGCCTCACTCTCTGCCAGCACCAGCTGCTCGGGAAAATTAAAATCAAGTTCATTTGAAGTAAATTTTGACACCAGAACCAGCCACAGAAGCGGATCATGGGATGAAGTGCTATCTGGCTGTTATTGAAMGGGTCCTGTTCACAGCTGGAACAAGAATGACTGGCATAAGATGCTCACAAAACTAAATTAGTCCAATCACTACACTGAAAGGATAATTTCAAGGCAAAAAACACAAAGGGAAAGCTTGGAAGTGTGGCTCATGGAAAAGAGAAAACACCCAATGGTTAAACTGAACAAACGCCACAGAAGGTGACTGTGAAGCAAAAACAAAATTGATAACAAGCTCCAAGTTGCTCAGAACCCACCACCAAATTTTTTTGTGCTTTTCAGTCATGACAAAAATCAGAAGCCCTTTTCTGCAGCCTTGGTCCCACTGTTCATGGCTCCTAGGAGAATATTTGTGTGCTCTTCAGGTGGTTTTCATTCACAGGCAATGGGTAACAGATGACAATGAGGCACATGACAAAGCTTGCCTTGTTCAATCAGAGTCATACCCACACTTGGAACAACACTTCCATAAAATTCCACCAGAAAGGATACAAGAAACAGCCCATAGCCCAAACSAGCTAATTTCACTTCAGAGGTAAGGCAGAACAGACCTTATCCCCAGCACTGAGAGTTTGCCACAGGAAATAAGCAAGTCGAGATACCTTTAAGGTAGTCTGGCAGTCCTTTTTAACAATACCAAGGAAAAAATGTCATACAACAATGTAGTGGAGAGCAGTAAAGGCCCTGAGCTTACTCACATTATCTTACTTTCTTCTATAACAAAGTGAGTCACAGTCCCAGCAATTTTACAAGATTTTAGCAAACACAAGGAGTGAAACAGCTCAGGACCATCAATCTTGGYTTGCCCCCTTGCCCAGCGCCATGCCTCCTGCAGGAATTCACTCCTTGCCCACAAAGCAAACCAYAGTTTTCTGTTTCTTCCTCTTCCTCCTCCACTCCCCAGCAGCAGCACATAATCCAAGTTCAAACACTCGAACTGAATTTATACAGAATACRCAAGTGTCTTCAGTTACTAGATACTAAATTAGGTACCCAAAAAATATAAAAGAAGTATTGTAATCCATAAAAATAAAAGACACAGCCAGACTCAAAATCAGCTTGTCAAAAAATCAGACACCAAATCTTATTCCAGACGTAAAATTTCTCACTGTGCAGTAAGGAGAAAGCTGTAACAAAAATAAAATGACAGGRAAAAAGCTATTACACAAAGTCTGCCTTTAAAAATGATCCTATATCACAAATGCTACTTGTATTTTGTGAATGTAACCAATTTGACAGGAGCAGTAACTGGAAACAGATTGTAGTAGACACGTTGACGTATTTCTACTCTGGATTTAATAGGGAACTCTGACTTTTTACTGGTTTCTAACCTGAAATAAAACAACAATGAAAGAGAAGAGACAAGAACCTCACTGTGCATGAAGAGGAGGCCACAGCTCATGGCAGCTGTTGATTTCTTCCACTGGCTCTTTCCAGACAGRGACAGTGGCATTTCCACAGACTGAATTCCAAAACCACTAGATCAAAGTTTGTACTAATCATTTATTTATTTTTATACTTAATGGGTCACTGAAACTGTAAGACTTGCATAAATTTCAACTCAATCTAGAGAAATTAGGTGTTTGAAAATAATGTTAAATGCTAATGTGCAGAATGTGAAAAAATTGTTCTAAATGCTACTTCTTTTTACATTAAGATGATTATATGGGCTCATATCAAGTACTTACTATGCACAGAGATACACTTTGGATGAACAGAAAGCAGTATTAAAGAGAAAACAAAAAGACTCTCTTTGAATAGAGCTACCTAMATAAATACCATTTAGGTGGGAACATCTGGTGAACTGAAAAAGCAGAAATGTTTGGGAGAAAACACATAACCTGTCTGCTTACCTAGAGCACAAAAGGCAAGTGTAATCCATGACATGTTGCTACTTTCCTATAACTCTCCATGGCTGGGATAAATGTGCTGCTTGTAAGACAGACGGAAGAGTATCCATGTAGGTTTTAATTCAGACTATTAATAGGTGTGCGCAAACCAAAAACCCTCTTTTCTTTCCAGGAAAAATGTTTGGAAAACCCCCACCCACAAAGGATGCCCTGCATTKGTCACAGCTTGGTGAAGATAAACCTTGCATTCCATATGGAATGATGTGCAGTGCAGCTTTCCAGCAGAAGCAACCCAGTTGTTTGGGCTTCAAAGAGCAAATATTCCCCTAGAAAGAACAACACCTTTGTTTAAAAAAAAAAAACAAAACAAAAATAATGAAACAAAAACCCAAACCAAATTATTCCCATCATCCCGTTGACAACAAAGCTTGTCAGTTCAGGTAGGCCTGCTTCAGAGCTGCTATTTATCCCCTCCTCAGCAGTTTAATTCCACAGGAGCAGCATAATCCTCCCTCTTTGATCAGCTGCAGCAATTCTTGTTCGGAACAGACGGATGCGCGGAGCCGTCACCGCCTGCATCGCTCATCCCGTGCAGCTCCCAGGCTGCAAGTGAGCACCAGGCAGCACGGAACAGAGCTGCCTTCCTTAATTACACACCAAGAACATTTGTAAATAAATAGATTATTAAAYAGGCCGCTTCTTAGGAGGCTCTGAGCAGATCGCTCTTCTCCCACGCACCCAAGGAAAGCCCGTGAGATGCATTTAAGGTCGCTGGGCAGAGGGGGTGGATTCTGGGATTCTGCCTCCCCTGTGCCTCTCCTCAAAACAGCCACGGGCTTTGCAACCCAACTGGGAACTTTCCTCCCCACCAACAAATAATTCCCCCAAGCGTGGCGTGCGAGAGCAGCAGCGGATAAAACTGCTCTGGGATGGCACACTCCCTGCTTTGTTTAGATTTCAAATAGCTATTTGAGCCTTTGTTTTCAGTTCAAATAACCTCTTGTCGCCCTCCAACTTGGGAAACTGGAGATCTAGATAAATCAACTTTCCAAGGAGGCTCACAGAAACATTATGCAAAACACAAAGAATTGGTGCTGTGCAATCCCATTGCAAAGCAGCTGCACTCACTTCCAATGCAGCAGAACTGGAGTCAAACTGAAAATTTAGAAGTAAGACTCAGCACTAAAAAATATCAACAATGTCGGTCTTGAAAGATTAAAAACTGAATGATGACCCAAACCAAATCTGTATCCAACGCCTTAAATAGAGAAGTTGTCAACTGTGACCAGCCACAACACTCAAGCGAGTAAGCATTGCACATGAAGCACTTCCTTATTTTTGCTAATTTCTGGAAATAAACTGAAAATTGAAAAACAGAGACTGATAAAACATCAGTTCCCAAGCAGTCCAAGACGTATTGCCTTAGCCTAGCCARTGGACTGGAAAAAGTAAAGATAATAGGAAGAGAACTCCCAGTGGCAGTTTTCTCCATTCCATTACAGCTAAATATTTTCATCTGACAGAAAACAATTTATTAAAATAATACCACTTCTTTGGATTACAGTTACAAGGAACTCATAGAAGATGAAAACCTGCACTGACTTCAGATATAATTCTGAGACGYTTGGGTTTACTTCCTCTATTTAAAAATCTCGTAACAGCAGAATCACGTGAGGACTGCAAGGTCTGGTGGGCATTTGCAAAAGAACTTAAGGAAGTTGTGAATTTAGCACTATGTCTAAACTTGTTCCCTCTCTTTTTTTTTTTTTTTTTTTTTTTTTTTTTTTTTTTTTTTTTTTTTTTTTTTTTTTTTTTTTTTNATTATCTCATGTGGATCTTGTTAGTACAAAGTGATGATTGCAGGACCAAAAACTGAACATTTCATTTTCCAGACTATGCTCTCACAAGAAGACCATTTTCAAACTCCAACATGATGTTGGCTGAAGTAACTGCAAAATACTCAAGAGAAAACGGTGCAAGTAAAAGGTTTCACGTAAATCCCAGCTTCTGGCAGTACAAAGAATAAATCCCCCTGCAGTATTTTAATTCTGCGCTTCCAACATTATTCAGTATAAGAGCCAACAAAAAGTTCTTTGAGTACCAGAAAGYTAAGGCAAACTTGAAGCTAAAATTTGGAAGATATTATTCAGTATTAAAAAAACAAAAAACAACAAAACTTTGAAAGCCTACAGTAGCAACCATTATCTTGAAGTTCTTGTGCCACTTCCCCTCGCTACAGAAGAGAATCACTCATTTATCTGCTCCTCCACATGGTGTTTGTCCAGCAAAGGTAACAGAAAAATTGAGAGTTTGGCAAAGAGCCGTAACGGCAACTCCCAAAGGATCGACATAGCTGGGAGTTATGCTGGGGAAATTCATAAGGCAGGAAAAGAATAACAGCACAAGCCTTTTATACCCACCCTGAGGACCAAAACAGTGCACAGAAGTGAAAATTTCAAATAGACGTTGAACTAATTATGTGCAGAACAGCACACAATGCTGTAATTCCTCTTCCTGACCTGATAAAGCTTCCAAACATCTCAGAAAATAATTATCACACATGAGATCAGCCACCATGTGCCACACGCTACTGCTGAATGCAAAACAAAGGAGGAAAAACAAACCTAAACAAACCAAAATGAGAACTGAGGCTAAGGCTGTACAACAGTGACAAAGTAGAAACATCTCTTCCCAAACTCATTCCATTGTGACCCATATACCTCAATAACCATGAAATCAATCCTGAAATGGATGGAGATGGCCAAACCYTCTGGCATGCCCTGCTGGCCACTCAAAAAGGATTCAGTAAAATTGCCTCACATGCAGAAGACAGCAGAGTTGCTACAAATAAGGTTTGCTGCCTTTGGTTTCCAAACAGMCAGTTAACATATCCCTGCAGGGTAGGTAAAGAGACCAAAGCCTTTAAGCACTTGCTGTGAAGGACTCGTGTTATTACTGAAATACCAAACTGAAGGCTTTGGCAAAGAAGACTTAATATTGCATTACCAAGAGTAGGRGAACCTCAGGTGCTGAGGAGCTCCTGCATCAGCAGATCCTGACTGAGAGCAGGGCTGTGCCAGCCTCCCTCTCCAGGTCCCCAGGGAAATGAATTCCCTGCCTAATGACTAATTCATTACTCGGATTTGTGCTTAGGCAAGTCCAAGGCCACATCAGGCACCTTCCAACTGGATTGCTCCTGAGCTGCAAGAACATCTGCTCCATCTGGAGTCACCTCAACCCGCCCAGAATGACACCCAGAAATGAACCTGGAGGRGCTGCCTGAAGGCAGAAGAAACCGAAAGGGAAACTGGTACAGATCTATTCGAGCTGAGCTGCATTTGGATCTCTAAAACAGGAGGGGAAGATCTGAAAGCTCTTTTGTCAGGACTTTTGGAGCCTTTGAGGCTTGAGTTCAAAGTCCTATTTAACACCACCAGWAGCAAACTAATCTTCCCCTCCAAGAAGACTTGGGCACAGATGACACTGGAGCCAAAGGCACCAGCTGGGGGAGAACAGTGCCCACATGCCCATGGAAACTGAGCCAGGCACCAGGACTGGAGCTCTGAGCAGATCCTGGCAGATTGGCTGCACACAGATGAACCCTGCACTTCTCCCCTCGCTGCCCTCCTCGGTCCTTCCCTTTCCGAGGCCTCACCACTAAAAGGACATCTGCTGAAGAGAAAGCAATAAAGCTGTGGCAGGCTCCCCGTTGGTGATACATTGCTAAAACTCACACCTGATACGCGGGGTATTTTTGCAGGATCTGAAGTGCTGACCAGAAGCAGCAGTCACTTTTCAGCAGGATCAGGACAGCAGATGGGGCCGATCAGGTGTGGCAAGCCCTTCGAGCTCAGCATCCTGTCTCTATCYTCTCTGCCTCCAACTGCTCAAAATTTCATTCACAATCTATATTTTACTGGCTTATCCTCTGAAACATGAAGCTTTAAACAAGTCTTATTGATGTGGTATTAATTAAACCCACACCATAAATGACTGTCATGTCAAGATCATCACCTACAGCATCCAAAATGCAATCTCTCTATACAGTTACCACCTGTGAGTACAATTTAATCCAGTTTGATCACAGACAAGCAAAAGCTTTTTAATTTTTTCCCTTTCCTATGTCCTCCTTGGGAAGCTTTCCCATCTCTAAGATGACAGTGAACTGCAATCTCCCAAGGCTTCAAAAGCACATGAAACYCCCAAAAGATGTTTTCCTGCACCTGTATTTGTTCACCAAGGTCCAGGCAGAACCAAGYCTTGACCCAGGCTTCTAAAGAGGAATTGAATTCTCCTGTGGCTGGGCAGGGGAGAAAGTGAACCTTTGCCTTGGGCTCTGGCAGAGCTCAAGGACCATGAAATAACACGGAATGACTTATCAGGCTCTCAGATTATTTCTCTCCTTGCTTTCTAATTGCTACTTGTGATTAAGGAAGACAAAGTCACACCAAAACACTGAAGTACAAGCCAAATTCCATTAAGCTATTTATAGAAGTCACCTCATAGGTCCATCAGCCAATTCTGCTCATTATTACCCCATTTTACTGCCTGACTCACTCCTACAGCTGAGCCCATAAGGGGCCTGGCTTCACTGTTAGCARCCACAGTGCACATGCTGCAGCATTAAAAACAAAGAAATTCATAACAAACACATATAAATCACCAATCAGCTGGAACAGGAGACAGTGAAAATGAAAAATGGGGTTTGGGACCAACAGTGCCCATTTTTCCCCTACAGTGACCCATTACAGGACTGACAACAGAGAGGCTGGCACTGAACTCTGCCTCTCTCAGATGGGATCCCAGCAAGGAGGTTCCAGAATAGCAGCCTTGGCCACATGTCAGAAGAAGCCTGCAACTGTGGGACAAGACAGATCCCAAATTATCAGCTCACCCGTGCTGATCTCTGCAGCTCCCCTGCACTTTGCCCCACAAAGACATTAAGAGCATTTATAAAAGCATGCARAAGCAATTACAGTAAAAATAAAACCAAGGTTATAAACACAGTCTGGGTGCCAAGTTTGCCTCTTTTTCTATTTAGAGCTGGCATTTCAGCATGCAAAAAATCTGTGCTCCCCATCCAAAAYGTGTGCCTGGGGCTATATAGCACATGCAAAATAAATTGCATTTATATTGGTATGTTATGGCATGCAATTCCCCTCTTCTCCATCACACTGCCTTGCCTCTCTTGTTTAGTCAAATAGCCTGCCAGCTTCTCATCAAGAAGCAGAAATTGGTTTTCCATCTCCTAGGAGATAAACAGAGGGGAAGTCGAACTGCTGAGTGCACAATTTGAGAAGAGTCAGCGCTCAAAAAGCCTTTGCACCATCCCAGTGGCCTCTGTGTCCTCTGTGATCCCAGTCACCACCCTGGACAGAGCAAAAACCACTTGAAAAAGTAAACTGGTGTATTTTCATGCAGTTTTGTGATTTTTAGTTAAACATAGACAACTCTGACTCATGGTGCTGCTGCCTTACAACTGAGGAGTTTTATGTACTCTTGTCATACCCCAGGTTAGTAAAATATCTGTTACACCTCTCCATGGTTTCCCCTTCTCAGGTTACAGAAGAACTGAACCACAGAACCAGATTTCCACACTTAGGCTGTACTAATTCAGGGGAAAAAGGTTACCAGACTCAATAAAGGCAGAATAAAACCATCTAAAATATATTAACTGCATGGCCGTGCAATAAATAGAATAATACAGAAATTTTTGAAGTTATTTTTTTGAACAGTGGCTTTGTAAAACCAAGATGCTGCAGTTTCGCAGTTTTACGGAGTAATTAAGGATTATGTATCTACAAAAAGCACAATTACATTTTAAAATTAGTTCATTATCTACTTTTACAAAAAGGATGTCAGGCTGCAAGGCTACAGATA
>NW_026623468.1:817035-832380 GCF_030028575.1 Malurus melanocephalus | reverse complement strand
GTCACCAGGACTGGGCTGACTTTTCACCACACTGTTGCTAATTGTAAAATTACTTAATCAAAGAGCCAGACCTTCCCACGTTGAGAGACCAATTGTGCAATAGTCTCTGCGTGGCGTGGCCTCCCAGCAGATGAAGGAACACAAAGGACCACTCCAGCAGGAAGGGACAACCTTTGGGCTTCCACCACGTCACACAGAGGTGTCACCACTCCACAGCCATTGGCAGYTTGGCCATTTTTCTGAGGCATCTCACAAACAACTATTATGTGAAAGAATGAGATCTTCCAGGGATGCTCTCTGCTCATTCCCTTGCCCAAAGCATGCATTTTTAAAGAGAGAGAAACCAATCAAACTTAATTCACGTTGCATTATTCACCAAGTAGCTACAGTCTCATCCAAAAATCTTAATTGTCTAATAATTCAAGTCACCTATATCAAACACAGCGCCAAAGGAATGACAAGAAAGCCAGAGGCTGCCTCAGAGCTGCCTCAGACACACACACTAAATCTTGTTGTTAAGATGTCTAGTGAAGCTTTTTTTTTTTTTTGAAACAAAGCAATAAATATTGGCCTCTTGCATAAACATGTGCAGTGCTCTTCATGTGTACAGCCACTGTGCTGTCTGATGTCTCACTGYTGTCTCAGGGGTGCTGGCTGTCAATCTTCCAGCTTTGCAAATCTRTTTTCCAGCCCTTGAGTTCTGACCATTAACACAAAACCTGGCACATTCCAGCTAAATTACAAGCACTGTTAACTCCTGTAACCACAGCCTGGCATCTTAATGTATGAGAAAGCAAATGCAGGAAGGAAAAAGAAAAATAAAAAAGGGAACACACAGCTGAGCATTTCTGATGTTGTGGTCACCCTACACACATCATGAAGGAATCATCTACATCTCTTCTGCAGCAGAAGATCTGCAAAGCTGCCAGAGGAACCTGCCCCTGGTGCAACCCTTTCCCATGGGGAGGTTTAGGTTGGCTCTTTGRGARAGGTTCTTCACCCAGAGGGTGGTCAGGMACTGAACAAGCTCCCCAGGGCAGTGGTCACAGCACCAAGGCTGRCAGAGCTCGAGAAGCATTTTGACAATTCTCTCAGGCACWGGGTGTGACTCTTGGGGATGGCCCTGTGCAGGGATAACAGCTGGGACTCCCTAATCCTGGTGGGTCCCTTCCAGCTCWGGMTRATTCAATTAARTGYCTGTTCCCAAGCCTCGAGCTGTTCTTTGGTACATTTAGGACTCACGTTCTTCACACACCACGTCAGAGCAATCTGAGCTGCTGCTGGAGGTGCACAGAGCACACCACAAAGCAGAGGAAAAGGCAAAGGCTGCTCAGCAGCAACACTGCTCCAGGCTGGTGCACACAGATGCATCAGCCACGAGCTGGCCATGGGACAGTGGAAAGGGTGAGGATGCTCAGCATTTCCACTGACCACAGTCACAAGCTTCAGTCATAAAGAAATAGTGATCAACCTGCTAAACCACCCCATAACCTTCTTGGTTACCCTGTGTGGTCCCACATCACCCCAAGAGCCCCAGGGAAGCTCCCACTGGCTCCAGGGGTACCTCTCCCATGGATTCTCTGGAACAAGTGGTTTCTAARAACTGAAAGAGTTCACAGCCAGGTGCAAAACCACAAATGAGCACCAACCTGCAGGAAGCCAGAACTGCAGTCAGGAGAAGACCCTGAGAACACCGGGCCCTGATCAGATCACAGCTTGAGAACCTGTGGTAAATAATGACATCAAAACTTGTGTTGGCTGGCTGTCTCCACAATTAGCAAGTTGCCCTCAATCACCGTTCATCAGCCTGGGGACTGATTTTCAAGCAGGGCCTGTTGTGTTAAGACAGGGGATAATGGTTTTAATCTGAAAGAGGGACAATTTAAGATAAGCTACATGAAAGATGTGTTTTTCACAGTGAGGGTGGTGAGACCCTGGCACAAGGGGCTCTGTTCTCTGGTTGCCCAGAGAAGCTGTGGCTGCCCCATCCCTGRAAGTGCTCAAGGCCAGGCTGGACATGGCTTGGAGAAAATTGAGGTAGTGGGAGGTGACCCTGCCCATGTCAGGGKAGTTGGACCAAATGACCTTCWAAGGTCCCTTCCAACCCAAACCACTCCATGATTCCACTCTATGACTGCAGCTCGGTGCCCAACCCGACCTTTATTCCACATCCACGTTATATTYATTACTGGTGAAGCACAATTCAGTCTCTTGGTGCTCAGCACCTCCAAGGAAGTCCTGTCCCAGCAGCGTGGGTGGGTGTGCACTGCTCTGAAGGCACAGAAAGTGGCAGGGCTYGGTACAAAGAGATCTCTGTGCTGACTCGCTGGGAGCACCAAACCACTTCTGACAGCAAAATCACTTTTCCATGAACACACGGTACTCYACATTTTCACACAGGCATCTGTGCTCCAAATATTTCAGCAATCATCCAGCTGTTCTCTCTGGACCCTACTCCAACCATATGCACTGTTTACCTTTCAAATTTTATTGCTCCAGGGGAGGAGAAACCAGACATCATCTCCTTCTCTAAATGCTGGTGAGCAGCCAAGTTCTCCTCCTGTCCACCGTTTGCATGCTCTGGGAGCTAATGTTTTCCACAAGCCCAATAACCTATTTTTCTACAGCTAATTCAATACCTGGCATCAGGTCTCCAATTGAGAAGAGGATTGTCACAGGATTATATATATATATATATATATTTTTTATTTTTTTTAGTTTACACACTAATCATAAGTACAGAGGCCTCCAGACTGAATTACAGCTTGCAMAGAATTAAGGAGCTGAATTTGGGGTGTAGGATACCAACCTCCATGTCCTTATGGGTGTGTGACAACACAGTGAAATAAAGACAAAGCATGAATCTCTCTGTKGCTGCTTCTGATGTGCAGCACTTCTGTTGAAGACTCTTTTAAGCCTTAAGCATTCCCATGTAAACAAAACCTCAACCCGCCACAAAGTAAGGTTGTGCAATTGGAAATAAATGTTTATTTTGAAATAAAAGAAGACATCTGCATATATACAGACAAACCATAAGCCTTTGATCAACCCTACAAAGCATGTCTGCRTGGAACAAAAACTGTCAGGCTTATAACTTCCTTTGGAAAGGAAAATAATGTGATGTCCCACACCCTGCTTATTCACCAAGATTATTTATTCCCCTRAAGAATACTATTTTGTTTATTCGGTAGCACAAACAAATCCAAACTAAAGATTTGTTGCTGTCAGTTAACAGGGCAAGAGCTTTGCAAATGAAAGCAGAAACAAGAGTGGAATAACACGGAACACGCTGCCAGCGCTGGCACTCACAGAATGTCCCAGACTYGCACCTCTTGCTCTCCTAATCCAGCATGAGTAAACAGGTGACCACAAAGATTACAGCAGAGGATCTCTGTCACTATTAGAGCTTTTCCCCTACTGACCAATGTTACTTTAACACCACCTCTTACTTTTGGGTTTGAATTCTACCCTAGTACTCCCCATTCCTCCCCTGTTACACCATTCCATCCCCACAGAAGCAGCGTGACCCTTGTTTGAAAGGTGTCTCTGGAATTCAGGATTGGGGTTAAGTGGAATAAGTAATCTCCATAGTAAGAGGATACAACAGGACGCTCTYGTACGATCTGGTATTACAACCACAACGTTTGTTTACACAGGTATTAAAGGGAGGGTAAATTTAAATATCTGAAAGGCAAATATTCTAGGAAATAATATTTAGAGTGGCCCTTGTCCATTGGAGCAGATAATCAGGATAAATAATTTACAGCTGCACTTTGGTGTCCGCTGCAGCCGAGAAGAGCGGCGTCGTAAGGAGCTTGGGGAGATGCCGACACATCTGCTCACCAAGTGGAATAATCGGGAGCACTCCGAGCAAGAGTGGTCCAGTAACCTGTTTTACTTAGGTGACAAATGGGACAGGAAGCAGTGGGAGGACAAGGAATGCAAAAAACAAAAAAAAAAAAAAAATCAGCGTGCTCCCAGAGAGGTCAGAATTTCATGTTTTTGCAGTATTGCACATTCTGCCTCAGAGGAAAACAGAGCCACGCTCGGGTTTCACCTCTAAACCATCACAGATTCTTCCTGAAGGGATCTCAGGGTCAAGAAGGGGTACCTGACCTGGCACACTTTCATTGAGGCGTTTCTGCCATGGCACAGGGACTCAGGAGCTGACTGACACTGTGGGAGCAGCATCCCTTCATCCCAATTGCTCCAGTAACATCAAGCAGAGTGCAACAAACAGCCAACAAAGCTCCAAGGAACTCTCCAGAAAGCCAGGCAAGTCTCCACAGACAGCTGGGAACCAAGCAGCAGTTGATACCTTTTCCAGAGATGTGCACGGGATTGAATKAACAGACTGAACACTCATTTAGTGCAGATGTTGCTCAGGTGGAAGGATGGTGCAGGTTTCATCAGGGGATTGTCTTGTAAAAGGATGAGGAGCATCTGGAGGAATAACGCTGGCATATAAAAACTGTCATTACAAAGGAGACAGATGGAGGAAAAAAAAAATGTATCTTTGAACAGATTAAAGAAATCTATGTGTACAGCTAGGAACTGCCAAAAAAGACATGCCACGGTCTGGAGTAACTGTCATGAAACACAGGGAGCCACAGCACCTTGCAATAGTGTCAGGGGACAGCTATAAACAACCTCCTTCCTACCATATGGCCTTGAGACACGTTTTGCTCATCCACATTTACCAGCTTCTTGTTAAAATCACAGTCTGTTTATTACCTGAACCAGGAAAAAGCAGATAGACATAGGTGTGATTCAATGAGAAGAGGCACCATATAACCATATAACCACATAATAAATTGCACAATTTAGTGCCAAGATTCAATTCCCAGCAGCACTTTGTCCACTAAAGTAGCACAAGGAACTATCACTTACAGAACTTAAGAATCATTCTGAACCACAAACAGAAAATGCCTAAATACAAACCCAATGAAAGCTATTCATGATAGATGGCTCACCTATCACCYGCCTTGCCTATTATTTACAGCCTGMCTTGGTTGGGTAGCACTTTTTTTTGTTGTTTTAAAGAATTTCCAAAGTGCTTTCAGCATTCTTCCAAGCAATAGGAAGCATTTCTGTCTRTACACAAATTTTACTGGCTGACATAGTAAGCAGCCTGCAGCAGAAATCTAAGAAATTCATTCACAAATGTCAGATTACACATTCAGCCGAGCAGAATAAGAACCAGGAACAGCCTCAGCTTTGCTGTACAAAACTCCCTTGTCTTCACAATCCAATATATTATCCAAAGATTAGCTCACAATTCATGCAAGGTAAATCAAAGCCGACTCTGCAGCATGTCTGTGATCAACTAGATCAATTAACAAATGGATTTTAGTTAGACCAGTCTAAAATGAGATTACATTAGGCTCATACTGGGAGGCTGGGTTTCAGCAGCACAGCCCCGTAGTTCCTGTGCTAAGCTCAGAACACACAAGTATCCATTGCAAAATCCATATTAAACTGGAAACTACAGGCCAACAGCCAGCCTCTGACACCAGCTACCACATTCCCTCCCCAAGTTCAAGGAATTTGCTCCATCTCCTCTGATATGAACTAGAGCAGTGTTTTGGACACAGTTTGTACACAGTAACGTACTAAACCTGGCCTATAGCTTCCAAACAAAGGCAGAAGGGCTTAAAAAGGAGAAGGATGTAAGCAACAGGGATGGAGAAATGGTCTTGGTCCATTTCCAGCACAAAAGGTGAAGGAATTAGTGGAACTGCTCTCCACTAAAGGGTGGGCAGACAGACTTAAGTAAAGAGTGGTTCCAAACAGTTTGGATTATATTCTCTACAGCACAGAGGAAAAGACCCAACCTTTCCAAAAATGAACAGAACATTGTTCTACTCATGCTGATTGTCTTAACTCATTGCTTTCCTTCTGTCGAGATTTTTAAAGCATCAAAAGAGGCAGAAGCACAATTTAAAATTCTTACAGTGTTTAAAAGAGCATAAATATTATATAATATCATTTTATTCTTCACYTCCTCTTGCTTTGCCAAATGTGTTTACACACAAACATCACAGCACATTACAGAACACCACTGTAAGACAAACAYTGAAAATAAAGAAATCAAAATGTCGGAACTGTAATTTTCACAACTAGAAACTCAAGCCCACCTTGAAATCCCAGATACTCCAAACCAAACACAGTGAGTCACATTCCAACATCAGACTACAAAGTTTCATTAGCACAGACATTTGCTCACATTGCCAATAATAAATCAATGGACAGAAGAGAGGAAAAAAAAGTCTCRTAATTGCTCCAGTCTCCCATAAAAATACTGCTGGGTTTTCATTAAATCTAGAAAGTTGTCTTTAAAAGTTAATACAGTCAGTTTGGCCTACACAGAAAACTTCAGTTCCTCTTAGTCTTCTGCTGTTGGGGAGTGAGGTTTGTGGGTGGATTTTAAGCAATTTTGCTACTCAGAATAATAAAGCAAAGATTTCCTCTTTTGTCAATTGCTGTCAAGTTTTCCAAAGATAACCCATAGATTTTGGATTCTAGGACCATAACCTTTAGAAACCTACTTCTAGGACTTGCACTTTAGAGAAAAGTGTGATTTAACCAAATYAGCAGGGTGAGTTCAGTGAGCTACTATGTGTCAGGTAAAATCTAAAAATCACACCTGCCTGAGCATTGCTTGCACAGTTTTCAGCTTGGAATGCACCTCTGAAGAATTTAAGGTCATATTGCCCCATCCCACACACACTCTCTGAACCTATTAACTACTACAGCTCTGGTTTTAAAATTCTAATCAAAGAGCAGGGGGAGCTTAAAAAAAATTCACATTATATTAACCATGTCACACCTCATTTCCCAGTTCTAATCAACAAAAGGAAAGTAATTAATGAGSTAACATGGAGAGTGACCAGCATTAYTGATGTTAGACAACTGAGTGCTCCAGGAACAGCACGATAAATATGCAAGAAGCCCAGAGCCACGTTCAGAGATTAATAAAATAAACTCTGCAATCAAAGTGAAAATAATAAAGGCAAGGAGGCTTTAAAGCAATTGGAAATCCACATGAAGGGTAAGAAAGTAAGGAGTGAAGCAACACAGAGGCAAAAACTCTTCAGTACTTTAAAGACAACAAAAGGAAGAAAGGTACAGAAAGCAAAGCGCTCCATTAAGAAATTTTGCACAGATCATCACTAAATTAAACTATTCAAAATGCAGAGAGCTTAAAACCAAACACCTTACTGGAATAATCTAGAGTAGTCAGAGGCAATAAACACATGCSAACAAGAAGATGTCCTCATGTCCACACAGGAGAGGCAGCACAGCATTCAGGGAGGACACAGAACAAAGGGATGAGACTCTTCCAGCTCAAATCACCAGTCACAAACCAGGAACCAGTGTCTCTCCAGSACAGTTATCTCCCAGAGTGGCTGGCTCTCACAGCAAAACAAAGCTCTATTCTCAAGCCATGAAAAAAGTCCTTCCACCACTGAATRACCTTATAAGCAAGAGGAATCCAGCTGTTGCTGTCTCCAACTACACAAAGACATTTATTGTCCCAATGAAAAAGGACAAAGAGTTCTAGCAATCAAAAATAGCATGCAGGCTGTGAAAGGCCAGGCATTTGCCCATCAGGATATTAAGTTTACCAATTTAGGAGGACTGAGGACAGAAAAGTAGCAGGGCTACGTGTCCAGCRCCCAATGCCAAGAAAAACACAAGTGTGGGTTACAATTTGCTTACCTTCTATAGAAGGGGCCTGGTCCACAGCTGCATATAGCATCTCTTTCAAAGCCTGCAAGGGAGAGGCAGAGAACAAGAAACACAGTTAGAAATAAAAGAGAAAAAAAGAATTACACTGTTTAGATACGCCTGTTTGAAAACAAAAGCAATTAAAGCCCTTTTATCCTGCAGATTGGCACAGAAAGCTACTGTACGTGATGTCAAGGCTATCACACGTATTTCTGTTCACAAGAGAAACAGGTTCATGTTTACTGACTGCTTTGTCTAAAGCCTGTTACCTTGCTCATCTGTAAAATTTATTCCAACTGTACATTTCAACATCTTCCTTYGGAAAAATGTTTCCCAGTCAGAAGGATGCTAAAGGCTTTACATTAAAAAAATAAAGAAATAACAACAAAACCTGAAGTGTTGCGTGACACAAAGGAGTTTGTCAAGGCAAATGGAGGAGAAGCAGCCTCAGGGGCTTCTTACCACTGTTTGATAGGAGCACAAAAACACACATACATTCTGAAAGCTGAGGATAACATGATGAAAGGGGATTAGGGTACCAAGGGCGATGGCCTCCTCCCAAGGTGGGAACTGAAGGGCAACATTAGCACCAGACAGAATTAAGAACCAGGTCCTCAGGTCCCAGGTACTCAGCACCCCTGGCAGTGCCCCCTCCTTCACCTGAGCCACAAGGGAGGCACCACATCCCAAAGCTCATCACTTGCAGCTCCTTTATGCTGCTTGTTAAGATGCTGGCAATTACTGCRGGCATAGATTAAAGGTTTGCTCACTCCCATCACATAAATTGAATTCAGATCAATGACTGAGGGAATGAGGTGAGTTCAGGGGAGGGTCACAATGATGATCAGAGGGTTAGAGCATCTCTGCTGTGGAGACAGGCTGGGAGAGCTGGGGGTGTCCACCTAGAGAAGAAAAGGCTCCAGGGAGAAGTAAGAGCACATTCCAGTGCTTAAAGGGGCTGCAAGGGAGATGGAGAGGGACTTGGGACAAGGGCTAGGAATGAAACTACAAAAGGGAAATGAATTCAAACTGACAGAGAGCAGGTTTAGATCAAACATTAGGGGAAAAGTCTTTACTGTGAGGGTGGGGAGGTCCTGGCACAGGTTGCTCACAGAAGCTGTGGCTGCCCCATCCCTGGAATTGTTCAGGGCCAGGCTGGACAGAGCTTGGAACAATCTGGTCTAGTGGAAGGTGTCCCTGCCCATGACAGGGAGCTGGAATGAGATGATCTTTAAGGTCCCTTCCTAAAACATTCTAGGATTCCATGAAAAACCTGAACCATAATTCTGGAACCAGAAGCCAGCAGGAAGAAGCCATTCCTACTGCAAAGTTCTCTGCTTACACACACCTCACATCTCAATGCCCATCCTGAACGTCAGTACCCTCCACCACTGCAAAACCCAGATCTTAYTCCCTCACTTTTGAGCCCGCAGAAATCCAACACACAGAAGTTATTCACATCTTCTTAGCTCCTATCTGCTCTGCCTGATCCCCACATATCCCATACTCTATAACCCTGAAAGACAGTAGAAACAGGTGTGTGACACAATGCCCCAGGACACAACTTCCCAGCCTAAATGACAAATGCCCCAAGAGCCTCAGGGTAAAAACCACCAGCTCAGCAGCTGGGAAGGGAGYGCTGTTGTAACAATCCTGGTAGGTAAATACAAGGTCTAAAGGACAGCTCTGTTTATCCAATGTCTCCAGAGCTGCTCACACCAGCAGCTCTGGCATCTCTCAAAGGTCTGACTCCCGAGTCCACACAGGTCTCAACAAAGGTCACTTGCATAATTGTTTTCCCAACTGAGCTGCTGCTCAGTCARTCCAGCAGCACAGCTCTCCTCTATCCTTGGTGCTTTTCTGAAATTCCTCAGGAGCCACTTCAGCCCCTTCCCCCCGTGACTCAGTGGTCAGCAGCACATGATCTGCCTCTGCACACCAAGTGGTCAAAAAGTCTTCCCCCTTTTCCACCCCACTCGTCATCCTCACCTACYTGTAACCTTTTCCATGAGCCACAACCACACGACACAGGATAAACAAACCAGAAGAGACAGCACTTTGAAAGTCGCTGCAGTAGCAACTCATCTCTTAACCCACCCAGACGTAAACCTACTGTAAAGCCTATCTCTGGTTTCACCAGTCATTTTTTAAAAAACAAATTAAAAAGGACAACATTGACAGTCCTGCACTAAGCAATCTTGAAAGCTGAAGGTGTCAGCTGTCCCACAGACTCTCTCCCCATGCAGACTGACATAGTAAAATCTGGCAGCTGCAGGGCAGCAGATTTTGTTACTGCTTTCCTGACCTATATAAGTAAACTAATAACCTGAAAGTGAAAGGCTCAGTGCTCCTTTGCACCTAAACTATTTAGTCCTCTAGATCACAGAATTTTAGAACTGATCTTTTACGAAAGTTATCCATCACTGTCAATGTGAAACATTTTAGAATTACTCCTTCTGCCCTCAAACTAGACAAAAAGGGTTGTTTTATTATCTTGCTTTAGACTGTGCCAGTTCTACACCTTGCACCCACAGCAAACTTGTGCAAATACAGATGAGAGAACAAAAAAAAGGCAGAAAGAAAACACTTGAAAACACAACCAATCAAACCTTAACAGTGAACAAAAYCAAGGACAAAAACCTTAAAAGACTCGGGAAAAGGAGCTGCTTTAAAGGAGTCTTTCAAACCACTTATCCTCCTCTAAGCTCCTCCACTAACAGCCCGAAGGACAAATAGTGAAATAGCACAACAGATTTGTGTCAGGAGGTGGCAAGCCTGGGTGTGAACTGCCTATCATGAAGCTGGGTTTGACGAGCAGAATTGGCCACCTCCCAAAAACTGAAAGCCTGTTTCTGCAAGAGARACTCTGAAGGCAAGCAGGCAACCTCAGCTACCAGTTTCCTCTGTCCCCACCTATTTCCTGCTGCAGGTGGTGTCTGGGAGAAATGATGCCTCAAACTTAGCAAACTGTTTCTCTTCTCCAACAGAAAAAGGACTTAAAACCTGGGGTCACCCTAAAAGGGAAGGGAACTCATACCTTCACCCACTTCTCCCATGAACTGTGCACCTGTAACAATTGCTCTGCTCCTCCTCCCTCCCCAGTTGCTGCGATTTCAAAGGTATTAATCACTTTTTCTATAAAAACACCCTCAGACTCCTGCAGATAAACAAATTCAGGCCAGATTAACTGCAACCAAACAGCCATCTGGCAACTGTACAACTGAGTTGTACAGTTCCATCAGCTGGACGTGCAGACACACATTTAGAAGTCTGAGCAGGCACAGCAATGCTCTCCTCCTCCTCCTGAAAGCAATCCAGAGAGTGACACCAGAGCAAAGGAAACCAGGAGGGCTCCTGGATAAACAGAGGACTGACAACCCCACAATTTCAATGCATCAAAAAAGAACATTACATGAAGCAGAGCACACTCAGGGAAAAAAAAAAAAAAAGCATCAGCTGAAATTCATGTAAAAGTTACCTGAATTTGTTCATTACTGTGTGGAAATGAGAATTCAGTTGTCTGACACAGTGAGTTGGGATTTTGTTTTCATATTTTTCCTAGTTTCCATTTTTCCTGTTTTCATATTTTCCCAAAGGAACTGAGGGGTAAATGAATGGCCCAAAACCTTTAAGGCAAAAGATGCACTGAAGCAGTGCCTATCACAGCAATAATATACCAGGCTAGGAGAACGTGACTYGCTTTACAGAAGAAAAGACACTGCCAGATCCCCTAAAAAAAGGTGAGCAAACCCATTCACTGCTGCTGCCAGGGTGAGGCACATCCACAGGTCACTGTCCTGTGGCACACAGAGAATCTGCCTGCTCCACACTGCCAGATACCCCCCAAAACCACCGCTCCCCTCTGCTGAAGGCTTTGCACAGAGAAAGCACCAACTGTAGATGCTTGAARCATTACTTTGAACTGTTAGGAAGTTTTTGGATGCCAGCTCCTGAAATTGTGACCRAAATTGTTTAAAACTTTGGCATGTTTAACATCATTAAGAAGCATTACCACAATTTAGGCATTTGTCAATACAATTTGTTCTAAAGTCTAAAATTGCAGCTCAGTGTTATTCCAAAAGGAAAAACAATATACAATCGCAGCACAAAGAAATATGTTGCTGCCACCAGTCTTCACGAAAAGCTCCTGGTCATTGCACCAACTCAGATCCCCAACCATCAGCTGGGGATGGATTTTTCTCAGTAAATGTGACACGTCCAATCTCCATCATTTCATGCAATCTTTTGAAAGGAAATYTGGAATGGAAAGCCAAAACAAGTCAATCAAGGTTTGTGTAAAGCTCCATGTTAATGTTGACTYAGTCATGGTAAACGTCTTTGTGAAAAGCTGAATAAAACAGAATATTGCTATTTTTCTTCTTTTCTGTAATTCTARTGCTCTTTCTCAAAAAGCAGATGTACAGTAATGGTCACTGCTGARCTAATGCTGAAAGAAAATAAGAATCCAAGTCACACCTACCAAAATATATCTTATTTTTGCCTGTTTAAATTGACTGAGTACCAGCCCTAAGCCTGGACAACTTCCATACTTCCTACAAGCACACTTAAAACACTTAAACTGATTAATTTTGGAGGGGAAGATCATGTTAATGGTAAGAATTTCTGAAGACTGCCAATTGTTAAAGTCCACCTGAACATGAAAATACATTTTTAGGCACTGCAAACACAACAATCTCATTCCTCTTTCTGATGTGATCACCAACAGATTCCACCTGGTCTGACTGGCAAAGCTGCCCCAGGGAATCCCAGCCAAGGATTTCACAGGTTCCCAGCTCCTGCCACACTCCAGGGCTGCACGAGTCCCCTGCTCTCCAATAGAAGTGACTATAAATACCMGTGTACAAAATCAAGATGAGGGCTTTATGATACAGAATGATTTAAAGAAAACCATTTCTACATTGTTTTTTAGTCCTTTCATAAGGAAAGGCTTCAAACTGGAAGAGAGCAGGGTTAGATCAGATACTAGGCAAAAAATCTTCCCTGAGGGTGGGGAGGCCCTGGCACAGGTTGCCCAGAGAWGCTGTGGCTTGCCCTAWCCCTGGGAGTGTTTAAGGTCAGGATGGATGGAGCTTGGAGCAACCTGGGATAGTGGAAGGTGTCCCTGTCCATGGCAGGGGATGGGATAAGATGATCTTTAAGGTCCCAACCCAAACCATTCCAGGATTCTGTGATCCTGAATGTGACATCCTGGGAAAAAGAAGAATCTTCCCAGAGTTGAAAACCTACACAAGATCTCTCCCTCTGAAAGGGTGGTTACTGCTTTAATTAAAAAGGAAAAGATATAAACTGGAAGGTGAAGAAACATTATTACTAAATATACAAATAATGCTTTTTAATGTTACTGTGACACCTTCTGTAAGCAGTGCTGCACACAAGCAGCACAGGCTTTGCTAACCTCACACTTGCTAATCAACAACGGGGAATTCTTCTGGACAAAGGAGGGCTGGGTGCTTTTTACCTCAGATATAATCAACAAGTAAACTGAGGTAGTGCTGGGCTTTTATGCACTGCACCCACACGACCACCAGCTACTGAATAATAAATGCCAGGCTATTCCATCACTGTAATATGCATGAGCAGGAGGCTGACTCACATCCAGCCAGCTGCAACAAGGCAAACAAAGAGTTGGAAAGTTATTGCTGAAAAGGAGGGTGAGGTTTGTGTTTTGGTTCACTCCRCATTAAGCTGTCTATCCAAGGAGCAGATTGCTTGTGATTAGAAAGAGTAATAACTTGGAGGAAGTTTTTAGTGAAATCTGCATTTTAAACGGGCATGGGGGAGGGGAGAATGACATAATAACACTGCCCCAGTTAAAACAGCTGAAAATTAACCTCCTCTAATGAAAACAGTGGCCGAGGAGGGGCAGAGCTCTTCACACATTAATCAAGGTGTTGTAGTTCACTGGGTCTCCTTATTCTCTCCCCAGCTGTTTGCTCAGCGTGCAGCCAGATCTTTCACCCTTTCATTTCCCCCTTGCCTTCCCCTCCAACCCATTTCCAAATCTGCGCTTAGGAAGATATCCAAGTTTTCTGTTCCCAGGAACAGAAGACAACTCTCACAGGGATAACCCATCAGAGACATGATGAAGAGCTAAGCTGGTCCTTTATTTTATCCAGACAATGGTTTTCCTCCTCCTCAAAGACTGATGGCATTATTTGCCCATCTAGCTCTCCACGTAATTCAAGGAGATCACAATATTGTTGTAAAGACAAATCCAACTGCAGTTTTTATTTAAACATCCGCTCCTCTGCAGTCAGGTAAAGGAAAACAAAGGAAGAGTGAAAAGGGCAGATATAAACTTTTCAAGCTCGTCATTATAACAAAGCAAGCTAAGATAAATGTGGTTTTCCTTGCAAATGCAGACAGATTAATAGGGATATTATAAATAAATTGCTATTATAGTCCTAGGGAGAAAAYACAGGCCTTCAAACAATCGTAAGTGTTGCATGGTTTTAACTGAGTCAATCAGTGAAGAAGTTTTGCTGACCACGGCTGTCCTATAATCAGCTTTCCGTTGTCTAGATTTAATTATTACTTGTGGAAAAGACATCGCTGGCACCTGCCACTTTTACTGCTGACGCTGAAATAGGAAATGTTTTTTTACTACAAATAACCACCTCCAGCTCTGTCCAGTTAAACCCAAGCCCAGCACCGGTGTGGTAAATCCGAAACGAAGCAATCAGCGTGACCTTTAGCAGGCTGGCGCGATAAAGGCTGAAAAGCTGTATTCTGCAGATAATTCACGATTAATGCAGCACAACTTGGTGTAAACATTGCTCATAAACGCCCCRACTCGAGTGTGAAACAGCGAGGTGCAGAGCCTTACTTAAAAAGAATCATAAAATGGGAGCTGATGGGGTCTGGTGCCCTGTTCTGGGGGGCTCAGGGAGTTGATGTGATCTGGTGCCCTGTTTTGGGGGGCTCAGGGAGTTGTTGGGGTCTGGTGCCCTGTTTTGGGGGGCTCAGGGAGTTGATGGGGTCTGGTGCCCTGTTTTGGGGGGCTCAGAGAGTTGATGGGGTCTGGTGCCCTGTTTTGGGGGGCTCACGGGAGCCGAGAGCGGTACCTGTGGCCCCCGGCAAGGCAGGCAGGGCGCCGGGAGCTGCCCAGCCCGGCGGGATCGCCCTTGGCAGGCCGGGAGCCTCTCAAAGTCACCGCTCCTCCGCCGCCGGGGCCGGGAACCGGCGCTGCTGCTGAACGCCCGCCGGAGCCGGGCACGGCACCGCACCACGCGTGTGCCCCGACCTCCGTCCCCCGGCAAGAGGTTACCGGCGGCAATTAGCGCATTAATTAACGAACCGGAGAGCCGCCGGGTGCCCGGCGCCGGAGCCGCAGCCTCCCCGCCGCGGCGGACACGCACGCCGCCTCTCCATCAGCAGCGCCCCGCACCCGGCGGACACCGGGAGGCGCGGGGGGGCCGGAGCCGCTGCCCGCAGCGGGGCCGTACCTCATACTGGATGTACTGCTTCCGCCACTCGGGGGTGATGTGCGCCGCGAGGTGCTCGGCGAACTTCATCCTGCCGCCGCCGCCGCCGGCGGGCCGGGGCCGCGCTCGCTCCGCGCCCGCAGAGCCGCCTCGGCGGCGCCTGACTGCG
>NW_026623468.1:712104-816172 GCF_030028575.1 Malurus melanocephalus | reverse complement strand
CTCCTTGGGGAGAGAGGGATGGGACAGCCCGGGGGGAGTGCGGGACTCCTTGGGGAGAGAGGGACAGGTCAGCCCGGGGGGAGTGCGGGGCTCCTTGGGGAGAGAGGGACGGGACAGGACGGGACAGCCCGGCGGGAGTGCGGGGCTCCTTGGGGAGAGAGGGATGGGACAGCCCGGGGGGAGTGCGGGGCTCCTTGGGGAGAGATGGAATGGGATAGGACAGCCCAGGGGGAGTGCGGGGCTCCTTGGGGAGAGATGGAATGGGATGGAGATGAGATGGGAAGGAGATGGAATGGGATGGGGGAGGGTATGGGAAAGGGATGGGAATAGGAATAGGAATAGGAATAGGAATAGGAATAGGAATAGGAATAGGAATAGGAATAGGAATAGGAATAGGAATAGGAATAGGAATAGGAATAGGGATGGGATGACGGTGGACAGGGAAGAGGATGGGATCAGGAAAGGAATAGGATGGGATGAGATCAGCATATGATGGGATGTGGGTGGGATGGGATGGGAAGGGGCTGGAATGGGGATGAGGTGAAACAGGAGTGGGGTGGGAAGGGAGGAAGTGTGGCAGGGAGAGTGGTGTGCATGGGGGAAAAGAGGGGAGCAGATGGAGAGGGATCAGGCAGGGGAAAGGCAGAGAACAGGGATGGAGATGGGAGGAAGAGTAGGAGAAAGTGCAGGAAAGAGTAAAAGTAAGAATTGAAGGGAGGAGGGAAGCTGGGCTGACAGGCCACAAAAGGCTGGGAAAAAGGGAAAGAAAGAGAATACATTGATAAGGAAAGGGAAGAGAAGAAAAGAATGGGGGAGGAAAGGGAAAATTCTCCAAAAGTTGCATGATCTCCACCTCCTTTGCTCTTGCACTGCCTATCTGGGTGCAGTGCACATCTGGGCTGGGAGAGGGGAAGCCAGGACTCCAGGGCAGCTCATGCCACAAACCCACCTGTGCAGGGCCACAGCTGCCCTGGAATACAGGGGCTGGAGGACTTGGTACCCACTGTGTCGTGACCTGAGAGACCAGACTGGAGCCWGTCAGAGTGGGGCTGCAGCCCTTGGTTATCCCAAGGATTCTGAGTGGCCCTAATTCTGCCCCCAAGTTCCAGATTGTGAGGATTTGCCGCGTTTGGGGTTAATTTTTGTTTCCTTCCAGCCTCCCAACCTTTTGCACAACTTCAGGTGACAGTTTCCAGCTTTTCCCCCCCTCGCACGGCCGATCCCATCCCCGCTGCCGGCCCTCGGCCGCACCACGTCCCTCTCCGGCAGCAACTGCCGGAGCATCGCTCCCCGGGACACCCGCCCAGCCTCGTTTGCTGCCGAGATTTACGGGGGTCCTGTGGCAGGCTGTGATTTGCAAAGGCTGAGATTCTCCTGGCAGCGACAGCGGCGCTGGCTGATAGCATCTCTTAATTATGTTTGCAGCAAACCCTTTAATGAGCAGAGCTTTCGCTCCCTTCATGCGAAACTCCGCACGGAGCGGCGCGGCCGGCGCTGACCCCGGCACGAGTCCGCCGCCGTGCCGCAGCTTGACTTACATTTCGCAGGTCACCGGCTTTTCAATGCCTCACCTTGGCAGGCTCCGGCGAGCCCGATAACATCGCCCGGGGGCTGAGCCTGCCCCCGCCGCCACCGGCAGCGGCGATTGTACAGCCCCGACCCTTTGAATGCTGTCGGGCTCCCGGAGATAACGTGGCGCTGCGGGGGGGAGGAAAGGGGATTAAGAAATAAATATTCTCTTTATTATTTGCGGGAGGCATTGCCTGGATACATACTGGGATGTATAATAAATTAATATCTTCCGATAGAACTGCTTGGAAATTTTGTGATGGAAAGTAATCGGTGGTCCCGCCTTCCCTGTATTTATTTTGTATCAATAAATGCTATTTTTTGGCTTTAAACGAAGACAGATGATAGCAGGGGAGGCAGAACAGAGGCTGGGTTCTTTGCTCACCGTTGCCATGTAGAAACAGCTCCATTTAAATATCTGATTGGCAAATCCCTGCCTCCCGTTATCAGACACCCTTTGGGACCACACTCAGCAGCCTAATGTTTCACTGCTCTGCTGGGACACAGGGCTTTCCAACTGCTCTAAAGCTTTCAAACTCTCAGCTCTGCATATCCAGGTTTGGGGAAGGAAGGCAGGAAGGGAGGGAGGGAGGGCAAGAAGAAGCCTTAAATGAAAGAGAAAAAAATACCACCGCTGCCTCCACTGCCTTCTGCCCATGGCTGGATGGTGGGCAGGCAGGGGGAATGCAGGCAGCACTGAGTAGAGATGCTGATCCCAAGTGATCCTGAGCTTGGATCTGGATCTCAGTCCCCACAGCTCAGTTTTGGATCCCAGTCCCTGCGCCTCAGGTCAGAATCTCACTCCCCATACCTCAYTTGCACCAGGCTGCCATGTTTCCCCATCTCCCTCTCTTTCTCTCTCTTTTTCAGGAAGGAGTTTGCATTGTGATTTYCCCTGTGCTGTTGTAGTTAGGAAAAAATCACAGAAGCAATGCTATTTGCATTTTTAAACCGAGCAAGGAGAAGCCGGAGTGGGCTTTCCGCCAGTGCAGTCTGGCACTTGCTTTGTTGGGAGCGTATAGAATAATTTATAAATAGCATGGTGGGATTTTTTTAAAATATATAATTATACTTTTAAAGCTCCTGCATCGCTGGGGAAAAGGAGTCTTCAAAAAAGGAAAGGCTTTAGGAAAAAGAGTCTTGCAGAGGGAAAATTTGCTTTACTGGCATTCACWAAATCACAAAGAGGAGGGTTTTCCATCGCAGGAGACAATGCAGGAAACCCATGGTCCTCCTCCCACCTCTTCCCCAGGCAAATGGGTTTTAAGATGCCTGGAGATTTTGGGGCCTGGTTTGCATGAAGGAGGATGTTTTAGGAGCATGACCTTCCCTGGGCCCACGAGCAGAGCAGGATGTGCTGAGCCTGGAGCATGGGGTCAGGGGGATTGGTGTGTGATTTACAAAATTCCTTCATCGTTCGACATCAGGAGGATAAATTTATAGAYAGATAGATAGATTTATCAGGAAGATAAATGCATCTCTTCACCAAAAACAGAAGAAATAATGCCCAGTCCCAGTTTTTTTGGGAGCAGCAGCACATCCCTTGGTGCAGAGGCAGAGGAGGTATCCTGAGAGTCAAAGACTGTTCTGTGCACCCTTCAGTGGCCCTGCCCTGCCCATGTGGTCATTCCCCCTCCAAGRGACGACAGAGGCTTCACTGCCACTGCTGGGAAAGACAGGGAATGAATAAATAAATACAGAAGTAAAAGCAAGTCGGGAGCAAGCTTGATGTGGAACAGCGAGGGAATTTAATAAATCATACCAAGAGATGGTGCCCTGAATTCCAGGATCAATAGAGTATCAGCCCCGGGCTTGGACACCCCCAGCACCCACGGGCCAGCCCTGAGCCCTCCCATTATTGGCTCCATCCATAGCAGTCTTGAGAAAAACAGTCAATATATCAGATTTCCCAGTGCAAAAATGCACAAATCCTCCAGCAGCCCGAGCTGGAGYTATTGATTTCTGTCATATTTCCTCTCCCTACTGGCAGAGGATGAGGGTGTGTTGGTGAGCACCAGGAGATGGGGGTCCCAGACCCCAGGGAAGTGCACAGGGTCAGACTGGGAGCAGCCCAATCCCCCAAGACATATCAGGGTGTCAGGCCCAGGTGAGCCTCCTGCAGRAAGCTCTTTTCAGCCAGGAGGAGCAGTGATTTCCAGGAAATAATAACGCAGTGGATTGATCCGATTCCAGTGGCTGGGATGTTGGAACTGATCTGTCCTGTTCCAAGCAGCTCCCACAGATCCCACAGCTCTTCCACGCTGGCTGWGATGATGCCTTCATCCTTGTTTCAAGATCAGGAGGGGGCCATGCTCCCTCCACCCGGGATGCTGTAGGGTCGACACTGGCTGATTTTGATCCACTGGTACTAGAATCCATCACAAAGGTGGATTTAGGACTCGAAATTCCTGACTGCCAGCCAACCCCTCATAGGGATGTGGTTCTGTGGGCAGCACCTGTGGGCTCTTGTATCATCTGCCCTGCACTCCCTGGGGCAGGATTTTCCCTGAACATCTCTCACTCAATGTCCACATGCCTGATGGCAAAAGTCCCAACGCAGGGGACTGGAAGCCCATCCGTGCGTTCAGTTGATAATGAAGGGTTTAGGGATGCACAAMCATGGAGCACAAAGCAGCTGCCGTTCTCCAGGAGCTGCCCCGGCGCTGGGTGACCTTTCCCGGGCTGACTCACGGCCACGAGCAGGCGGCAGCTCCTCGCAGCTCACACGTGTCCCCTTTGCTGAGGTCACAGCAGCGTCCTGCCTGCAGAGCCAGCCAGGGAATCCGCAGTATTCCCGCCTGGCCAGGCGGCTCCGTGCCCCTGCCGTGCGGCTTCCAGGGCTGCAGCGTGCCCCGGTGGCACGGAGGGATGAGCCCCCGGGAGCCGTGCCGGGGCTGGCTGGGCTGGGGGCTCGCTGGGAGCCGCAGCCTGGAGCAGATGGGGGGTTTCACACCCTTCCCTGGTGTGTCAGTGATTGCTCCTGGATGCTTTCCAGCCCGTATCTGCATGTCTGGTTTAATTTATGCACGCTCGCTTTGTGTGAGAAGGCAGCAGCTGACCAGTGGTTAGGAAAACTGAACACCCTGAAAAGGTCTAAAATTAGAGAAGAAACAGGAGCTGCTTCCTCTGAGCCCCAGAGCTGCCTGGGCTGCTTCCAGGAGAGCCTGGGAAGCGCCTCCAACCTCCCTGATCTAGCCCTGGCACTGCCCCACTGCTAAATCCCCCTCCTGAAGCTGAAAGGAGCCCGTCCCCTCACTGTGTCCATAGGATTGCCCCATCGTGCCCTGGGCAGCATGGATCCTAATCCCTTTGGAAGGTTTTCCAGGGATCAGGGGCTGGTAAAGTGCCAGGTGGCCTTGGGACTGTTCCTGTCCTGTTTACCCCAACCTCACTTGCCTTGTGAAACACYGTCCTGTCTCCCCATGGCAATCCTGGCTGCTGGCCCCTTCCCAGGGGAGCACACCACACAAGGGGGGTGAAGGAAGAGGGGCAGCACACACCACACAGGAAGGGAGTTGTCCTGGGACAAGAAACACCATCCATGGAGCTGCTGCTGGGTCACAGAGSCAATGCCACCGTCACAGCAGAGCCAGGCTGTGACTGGTGTCACAGGCTGTGTCAGGAACACAAGACATCAGCACATCTCGCATTTCACCAGGCTGCCACAAGCACAAAAAAGACTGGAGGGATCCCTGTGCCACCCCAGTGGTGCACACAGACTATGGCTGGGGTCATGCCATGTGAATRGTCCCGCTGGGAAGAGCAGCCCCTGCCCACGTGTGACACCGTGAGCTGGTGTAACCATGTGCAGGAGGACATGTCACTGAGGTTTTCTGCCCTAAACCTCATGTCCCTTATCCAGCGTGTCAGTAATGGCAACAGAAAGGTGAGTGCCAGAATGATTGAAGTATGTGGTAACAGTTACAGCAGAGACCTCCAAAGCTGGCTGGACTTCCTAGGAGTTTTTGGAAATCCTGACATAGCTTTCTGTTTTTTTTAATGACCTCTGGACCTTATCAAAGTGCACAAAAGGCCACAGGCTTCCATTTGTAAGGGCTGTGGTCAGAGGTCAAAGCCAGGTGGGAGTAAACCTCTTCTCCCTTATAACAGGATTGGAGGAAATGGCCTCAAGTTGCTCCAGAGAWGGTTTAGCTTGGATATCAGGAAAAATCTCTCCACTGAAATGGTGCTCAAGCACTGGACCAGGCTTTCCAGGGGAGTGGCAGAATCAAGGTCCTCAGAAGTGTGAAAAAAACCCTTCTGCACGAGGTGTGAACATCCACAGGTGTCATAACACACAGCTCCAGGTCCTGCACATTCAGGAGAGATGTCACATTGGAAAGAATCGTTCAAAGCAAGTGGGGACATGTCCCAAAGGTCCTTGTGCCACCAGGGCAGAGAGCAAAGGACTTCAGTCCCAGCCATGGCCCCCTCCTCAGAACAACCCCAGCCTGCCCCACAGGACTGACCTTCAGCCCGAGCCCTGCTCTATTTTACAGCCCAAACAAGCCATCAATCCCCCTCCCCGGAGCTGCAAGGTGCAATTGCTTTTCTGTGGTGCAGGTTTTTATCTCGTACGACCTGTGGCGTCACGTGGGGGAAATCTGTGAGTAACAGTGGGGCTGGAGCCATTTATAACGGCAGCACTGTGATTGTTGCTCCTGACAGCTGCAATTACAGGCACTCCCTCTCATCACTCCACGCCACGGGAGAGCAGAGCCAGCGGCCAAAAAGGCTTTTCCAGAGCTGCATCCCTGTCCAGAGGACCTGGTCACCCACAGGATGTGCTCAGGGAAGAATTTAGGATGGGGGGTAGCCCCAGCCAGGAGGGTTTGGGGATGCAGGATGTGAGGAGAGCTTATCAGCTGATGTTCATCTCCGTGAGCAGGACAGGGAGTTCTCCAGGGGCTCTGAGGGGACAAACAACAGCTCCAAGCACTCACTGGTGTGAGAAACACAGGAGAAACACTCCTGGTGGCCCCAGATGAGCCCAAGGTGGGGTGTCAGAGAGGACAGCACCCCAGGAGGATCACTGCTGGGCAATCCTTTCCATCCCTGTGGGCTGGGTGTCCTGCCGGTGAGATGTTTGTGTTCCGGGCAGGTCAGCACTGCTGCCAGGGAATTTGGGAGCTGGGTACCAGAGGGATGCARAGAACCCTGCCTGGGGGAGATGGAGAGGGACAGGAGGGACATCAGTGGCCTTGCAGTGACAGGGCAGTGACAAACAAAGCCATTACTCCTCGATGTGAGCCGAGGGGGAGCTGACAAGAGGCAGGYGAGTGTGGAGGCACCTGAAGCAGCCCAAACTCAGCTGGGTTTTCCTTCTGAATATCTCAGCTCTGTCTTTTCCACGCAGATTCAGGGGGAAACTGAAACATCCAAAGTGAGCTAAATGTCATCATCATCCTGGTGAAAAACCCCACTCATAAGAAGTGACTTTTGGTTTTGCTGTTTACAGTGAATAACCCTACCAGGTTTGTTTCACAGCTAAGGGCTCTGCCGTGGCTGCTGTGTGGTGACTCCACCACTTTCCTGGGCAGCTGTTYCAGTGTTTGGCAGCCCTTCTCCTCAAGAAATTTTTACTAATATCTAATCTAAACTGCCCCAGCACATCTTGAGGCCATTTCCTCTCATCCTGTCACTTTAACCTGGCAGTAGAGACCTGGCCACAACCTCCTGTCAGAGAGTTGTAGAGAGCAATGAGGTCTCCCCTGAGCCTCCTTTTCTCTGGGTCAAACAGCCAGGCTTTCCTGCTGAAAAAAAAAATAAATATGGGAAACAGGATAGAAGAAGCAGGAGGCTGAATAAAATGAAACAAAAATGAAGATTTTTGTGTTTTCTTCACACAAAACCAAACACTCTAGGTCAACCAAGATGAAATTTCTCCTTGTGTTTTTCATCTCCATTTAGAAAACAGAATATACACAACATTTCATCTGRCTGCCCCAAACCAAAAAGATTCAGTGCTGAGATCTCTGTGTCTACTCTGAAAGATCCACTATTTGCACAGTTCCAGCTGCAACCTTTGAACCTCTTGTCAGTGTCTGTGTTGCAACCACACTGGTGCTGATGTCAGCGCAGCAGGGCTTCGGGCACACCTGGGGAGCAGCACTCAGCACCTGCCAGAGGAGTTTTTCCATCAGTGTTTAAGAGGTTTAATGATATGCCAGGAGAAGGGAGATTTATGCACTTCAGAGCRGGGTTATGCATTCCCACTGATTTGTATTCAGCACGGCGCCGGAATTTATGGAAGGAGGGGATCAATGTTTTATTGATATCTGAAAAAACCTATATGATGGATGTGCTAATTACACATTTTTCTTCCAGACTCCCATTATTATACACAAACAAATGGCCCTGCTGCTGTAACAAATGCAGGGAAAATGTGCAACGGAGCCAAACTCCTCGGAGGTGATGCGTGCAAGGGAGACCTTGCCAGTGCCAGGGCAGAGACCTCAGTCCTTTGTTTGGCTTCGTCCCTAGCCAGTACTGAATTTTGGTTTCCTGTCACATTTCATAGAAATTCCTGTTCCTTTTCATGGAAGCCATGCCCCTGCTCAGAGGCAGGGCGGGGGGCACAGCTCTTGCAGCCACATTGTGGGGTCCTGGCTGAAATGGCAGGTATTGGCTCCCAAAAATACAGAGCATTTACTGTGCCTTGCTAAGAGGGGACACTCAGAATTAGTAGGGTGGTTTTTTTTTTTGGTTTTTTTTTTGGGTTTTTTTTTGTTTTTTTKGGTTTTTTTTTKTTWTTTYTCTGCCAAAGAGAGCGTGCAGAGGGGAAGGACAGCGGTCAGGATTGTCTCCCCTCCTCCCTCTCCCACTGCAGGGGTGAAGGCGAGCCAGGTGCTGTAATGTGTGTAGCAATACTTGTAAAAAAATCAATATTCCGGATGGAAATCGCGGCTCCAGACAGGCACACACTGCCCCGCCGCTGCCTGATGAGCCCGAGCGCTGTGCGAGCGCCCCTCCTGCGCTCCAGGCAGGGCGGAGGGCGGCTCTGCTCACCGCAGGGAGAGTCTGTGCTCCGGGGTTTGCTTTCTGCAAGGGCCATGTGGGCTTTGGGGAGCCGCCACAGCAGGGGAAGGACCTTCAGGGTGCAGGATGCGGGGTGGATACGAGAGGGAGCAGCGCGGAGGAGAGCGTGGGGTAAAACACGGAGCCCGACTCCCTGCAGCGCAGCTTGGGTTTCCACAGCGAGGAATTTGTGATCTTGGGGGCCAGGGGGAAAAGTTCTCAGCCATTAACCTCATGTTCTGCCAAGGAATGGCTTTGGCAGGCAGCTGCCACCCACGCRGCTCCAGGCTCCATATGCAGGGATAGGGGTCCTTGGCTTTGAGGGGTTTCAGAGGGATCCTTGGCAGAGGCAAAGACTCAGTCAGAAGCGAGTCCTGCTCGGTGTCTCCTGTTTCCTGGCATGGGGATGGTGGGAGGCACGATGGAGAGGAGGGTTCTTCCCCTGGGACACGGGTGCGGGGAGAAAATCTGCCAAGAAGTGATGAGGGAAACGAAGCAAAAGAGAGTGGCAGGATGAGGACATGTGATGGGTAGCCTGGAGGAGCTCGGGGGACAGGAGGGGACATTGATTACACAGAGGAGCAGCTCTGCCCACAGCAGGGGTGACACTTGCGGGGCTGAGGAGTGCTGGGGGCTGTGCCTGGGCTGCCCCTGGCTCCCGGTGCCCTCGGGAACCGCACACATCCCCAGCCCGCTCCTCCTCCCAGGGCAGGTGCCTCCCACAGTAAAAGACACGGCTACGAACGAAWCAGCCCTTAATTGCCTCTTTCTCCTTTTGTTGTGGAAAAAAAAAAAAAAAGATTGTAATCACAGCTTAGCTCGCAGGGATCCCTTCAGATGTTGCTCTCAGGCTGGCCGAGGCTCGGTGTGTGTGGTGGCCTCTGCCCTCYGCACGGGGACAATGACAAGGCTCCGGGCTGACCGGCAGGATGGATGTGATAATTATGCAGGGATATTTTTTCCCTGCTTGGCACCGCTGGTCACAGCCTGTTATTGTGTCTCTGCTCTCCCAGCGTGGGACCTGGGGCAGACCCACACACGCAGCCCATGCAAGCGCCTTGCATGATTTTATTTACCACTCAGTGCTTGTAACGCTTCTGGTTTTGCGTTCTCTGCGGCCCAGGGGCGAGGGAATGGGTTGAATTTGACCTGAATCGTACTGGGATCATGATGGGATCATGCTGGGATCATATTGGGATCATACTGGGATCACTGAGGGCTCTCCCAGCCATGCACCACTCCATGTTTGCAGAGGATGCATCCAGCGAAAGGGCATTGGCACTGGATCCCCTGAGCTCCCATGCTGCTCTCTCACAAGGAACCAGCAGCTACATCAGCATCACCCAGCAGAGCARGTGCAGCGTGTCTGAGCCCAGCATCCCCATCCCCGGGGTTTCCATGCCAGGCTCCCAAAACCTCCATGGTTGCATCAAACCCACTCCCACGCCTGCCAGAGCGATGGGGTGGCAGGAAGTATCAGGTCCTCGCTGAAGTCGCTCTTTAAAAAATAAAAAAAAAGAGGCAAGAAGAAGTGAGAGAGAGCTGGTAGGAATCTCTGGAGAAGAAACCCGGCRAGGCAGGGAGGCCTCTCTCACCATGGAGACGCTCCGGAGAGTGTGCGGAGGCTGTGCGCTCCAGTTCATTTGCTCAGAGTACTTTTCCCAAGCTATTAAAAGCGGATTCCAGCCTGCCCTGCTGCCTGTGGAGCGCCGGCAGGCTCGGCCCGGCCGCTGCTTCCCCGCTCCGAGCGGGGCTGGTCGGGCTGGATGGAGCTGAACGGGGCTGGTGGGGAGCGCTGGGAGACGAGCCCGCTGTAAATATCGCAGCTTGTTGACGGGGCTGGGTGTTAATCAGTCATGTGTACATAAAGAGATGTATTTTTTAATTTGAGAGTGGCACAGCCATGTTTTTTCAGCCTTTTTCCCCCTTCCCGGTCCAAACCAGGGCTTCATCCCCTCTGCACAAGGAGGCTGTGGGGGCCATAGACCTGCAGGGCACCCTTTGTCCCCATAGAAAGCAACTGGAAGGGGGAATAGTGGGGCTTACCAGCACATTCCTGGCTCAGGCACAGATGAATCCACCCCCAAGCTGGTACTGAGCAGCTCCTGGGGTCCCCCTGCCCCACTTGCATGAGCTGGGATGGGGGGATCCCCACTTCAGGGATAGGGACAGTGCAATTGGTGGTGGCCCTGAGTTGCCATGTCCAGGCGCTTCAGTGATCATAGAAATATAGCCTATCCTGAGCTGGAAAGGACACATGAGGATCATTGTGTCCAGCTCCTGGCCCTGCATAGGACATCCCTAGAAATCCCACCACGTGCCTGAGAGCGTTGTCCCAATGTTTCCCGAGCCCCGTCAGGCTCAGTGCTCAGGCTCCCAGTGCCCTGGGAGCCTGTTCCAGTGCTCAGCCACGCTGGCTCTTCTGGCTGAAGAACATTTCTCTGCCATGCAGCCCAAACCTCCCCTGACAATTCTATGCCATTCCCTCAGGCCCTGTCACTGTGATGCTCCAGCTTGCTGCCTTGGCTATTTTGGGGTTTTCTCCCTCTAAGCAAAGCCTCTGGCATCTGTGAGGCTGTGAAGAGAGTAAGAGGATACAAGCCAGTTTATTCTTGCCTCTGATAGAAGCTCTTTTTTTTTCCCACAGCTTCTGCATTTTCCACTGCAATCCCCTGGATGGAAAAGTGGTGCATGCATTGCTCACAGACCTCGTGCATGGGTGAATTTGGCTTTTATCCTCTTACTCTCTTCACAGCCTCACAGGGTGCCAGAAGCTTTTCTCAGGGGGGAAAGCCCCGACACAGCCGAGGCAGCAAGCTGGAGCATCGCAGTGACAGGGTCTGAGGGAACGGCATGGAGCTGTCAGGGGAGGTTCGGGCTGGATATCAGAGAGAAATTCTTCACCCAGAGGGTGGTTGGACACGGGAACAGGCTCCCAGGGCAGTGGTCACAGCATCGAGGCTGACAGAGCTCAGGAAACATTTGAACCACACTCTCAGGCACATGGTGTGACTCTTGGGGGTGCCCTGTGCAGGGCCAGGAGTTGGACTCTCTGATCCTTGTGTCCAGCCCAGGATATTTTATATTCTATGAGTGAGTCAAACAGGCTGGGAGACACCACGTGGAGGGACCAGGGCATGTTCGGGAAGCACTTTGATCCTCAACCCTCACCCGGGGCTTCGGGGTGACATGGGGAACCCTAAACCAGCTCACAGCCCCCCATGGCACTGAGAGGGTCGGGGGCTGCGGGGTGGCCGAGGGGTCCCCGGGGAACTCGGGGCTGCCATTCGCCGCGGCCGGGGGTGGAGGAAGGAGGGAGGAGACGGGACTCGACAGCTGTACCCGGGAGAGGAAAAATTCCGCCCGAAGCAGATACCGGGATAAATATAAACCGCCTTTGGGACTGTGCTTGGCCGGGACCCCCGGGCAGGGCAGGGCAGGGTCACCCCCAGAACCCGGCACCGCGTCCCGGGAGGAGCCCGGCTGACACCGGGCATCGTGTACCGAGAAAACCCCGGTTGATACCCGGCACCGCGTCCCGGGAGGAGCCCGGCTGACACCGGGCATGGTGTACCGGGAGGATTCCGGCTGATACCGCACATGGTGTCCCAGGTTCATCCTGGCTGATACCGGACACGGTGTCCCGGGAGGAGCCCGGCTGACACCGGCATCCACCGCCCCGCTGCCGCCGGGACCGGCCCGGAGCGGCCCGCGGGCTCCCTCCAGTGGGCCCGGGAGGAAGAAGAGGAGGAGGAAGAGGAGGAGAAGGAGGTGGGGGAGGAAGAGGGGAAGAGGGAGAAAGATAAGGAGGAGGAGGAAAAAGATGAGGAGGAGGAGGAGGAGGAGATGGCGGCGGCGGCTCCGGGACGGGAGCGCGGGGGACGCGGGTGGCAGCCGGGTGCAAAGTGGGTTTGGGGCGCGGGAGGGGTTTCCCAAAGAAGCTGTGGCTGCCCCATCCCTGGAAGTGCTCAAGGCCAGGTTGGATGGAGCTTGGAGAAAGCTGGGATAGTGGGAGGTGTCCCTGCCTGTGGCGCGGGGTGGGCCTGGATGAGCTTTAAGGTTCATCCCCTTAACCTATCCCCTTGATCCCCCTGTGCTGGGCACTGGTGAGGTCACACCTTGAATCTTGTGTCCAGTTCGGGGCCACTCAATTCAGGAAGGTCATTGGGGTGCTGGGGCAAGTCCAGAGAAGGACAAYGGAGCTGGGGAAGRGTCTGGAGCACAAKTCTRGCGAGGAGGGTTGCGAGGGCTGAGGAGGCTCAGGGRAGACCTTCYCTGGCARGAGGGTGGAATTAKCTCAATGTCAGTMAGTCTCTTCTCCYGGGTATCAAGCGACAGGATGAGAGGAAACGGTCTYAAGTTGAGCCAGGGGAGGTTTAGRTTTGATATTGGGAAAGTTTTTAYRCGGAGGGGKTTGTCAGTCTTTGGGACGGGCTGCCCAGGGCAWGCACCATCSCTGTAAGCRCTCAAAAAACGCGWGGATGTGGCACTMGGGGACATGGTTTAGTGGTGAACACGTTGGTTATGGTGGGGGAACGTTTGGACTCGATGATTTAGAGGCCCATCCCAACCTAAACGATTCTGTGATTTTACATCAAATCGCCGCTCGCCCACACGCGGATCCGCGGCCGCCCGGAACCCTCGTGGAGCGGCGCGCGTTTCCCGCGGACGGCGCGGGCGCGCGTACCGAGGCGCGCCGGGGGAGCGTGTTGTGGGGCGGACCGGGGCGGGCGCGGGCCGCCATGGCGTCGCCCCCGCTGTCGGCGGCGGGCGGGAGCGGTGGCGAGCTCAGCTCGGGCTCTGAGGCGGCGGCCACGGGCGCGGCTCCGCCGGGCCGAGACCTGCCCGCGCTCTTCGAGCAGGCGGCCGAGCGGCTCCCCTCGCTGCTGCCCACCGCCAGCAAGGAGCAGCTGCTCTACCTGTACGCTCGCTACAAGCAGGTGAGGCGGGACCGGCCCACGGGCTGAGCGGGGCCCCGGGCGGGCGGGCCGGGCTGCGGGGCGAGACCCCCGCCGTGCCCCGAACGGAGGGCCTGGGCCTCTCCCGGGAACACGTGCCKGCGGGGCTGCGGCCCAAAATGTGGCACCGGTGCCAGGGAGGAAAGTTGTGTGCCGGGTGATGACGGGAGCGGGGGGATTTCGCTCCAGGGCTGCACCTGCGGTGGAGGCGGATGGAGCCTGGTGGGACTGGACCTCACGAAATTTGGGAAGAGTGGCTGGGAAAGGCTCCGACGGGAGTGCTGGGGATGCTGGTCGGCAGTGGCTAGCGTCAGTCCAAGAAGGCCAAGGGCATCCTAGCCTGTATCAGCCATAGTGTGATCAGTGGTAAATAACATAGAGATTAGAAATTTTCAGTTCCAGTAGGGCCAGGGCAGTGACCGACCCCCTGCACTGAGCACGAGTGAGGCCACATCTCAAATTCTGGGTTCAATTTTAGGTTCCTCAATTCAGGAGGGACATTGAGGTGCTGGAGTGTGTCCAGAGAAGGGAATGGASCTGGGGAARGGTCTGGAGCAMAASTCTGGTGAAAAGGAGCTGGAGGGGCTCAGCCTGGAGAAAAGKAGGGACCTTCTTGCTGTCYATGAACACTTGAGAGGAGGCTGTGGCCAAGTCGGGGTTGGGCTCTGCTCCCAAATAACAAGTGACAGGACCAGAGGAAATGACCCCATGCTGGGCTAGGTGAGGTTCAGGTTGGACATCAGGAAGAATTCCTCACTGTAWGGGTGGTCAGGCATTGRAAAGGGCTGCCCAGGCAGGTGWKGGKTCACCATCCTTGGAGGCATTTACAAACAATTGGACATCRCCCTTAGTGCCATGGTCTGATTGTYAAGGTGGTGATCAGTCTAAGGTTGGACTCGATGATCTYRGAGGTCTTTYCCAACCCAAATTATTCTGTAAATCCATCACCCTGGTCGTTGTTCCTCACCTCTCACCTTTGCTCAGAGTGGATGGCCCTGATGCTGCATTCTTTGAACAACAGGTTTGCTTATTTTTTCAATAAATAAAGCTTTTTGGAATCAAGTTGTGTCAGGGGAGGTCCTGTTTGGATATTAGGAARAATTTMTTGCCTRAAAGRATGGACAAACGCTGGAATGGGCTGTCCAGAGAAGTGGAGGAATCTCTATCCTGGAAGTGTTTAGAAAACACGTAGATGTGGCGCTTTGCCATACAGTTTAGTGGGARTGGTGGTGTTTGGCCAAAGGTTGGACTGAATGATCTTGGAGGTCTTTTCCAAGCTTCATGACCCTATGGCATTCATTTGGCTTTGGCAGAGTGCACGGTGGTTGAAATTGGTGTGGAGGATTTGTCCCTTGCCATTGGGACAGGTCTCAACAGGTTGGTGGCCTGTCCCTTTGACTTTGTGGAGTAACTTGACTGGTAAATCCCCTGCCACATTGGCATTTTCCCAGCTCCCATCACCTGCTGGGTGATGGGGCCGTGGGACAGGATGGGGCACAGTGCCCATCTCCCTGTTAGGGACAGCGGGATCTGCACCAATGCCCCAGGGGTGGGCACTGCATCTCTGGGGTCCTCACAAGGGATGTGCCTGTGCAGATCTGTCCATGGGGTACTCGAGAATGGACTGGGAAACTGAGTTCTGGCTGTAACCTTGCATGCATCTCCTTTTCCTGTTCATTCCCTGAGAACTGAGCAAGCTATAGGATGTATCCTACTGGAGTACACAATGTAGCTTCTTCCTGCTCCTGCGGGGGAGGTTACATAAAGCAAACAACAAAACCAACAATTGCAAAGGACTGTAATAACCACTTTGCTTGCAGAAACAGAAAAACTGGAAGTATTTTTACACCCAGAAGATGAAAGAGTAAAARTAYAAATATGGGCTGGGTGGAGCTCTGAGCAACCTGSTATAGTGAAAGGTTTCCCTGCCCATGGCAGGGGGTTGGAATGAGGTGATGTTTAAGGTCTCTTCTCAAACCATTCTATGATTCTATGGCTCAAGAGTGTGATAAGAGGTGCTGCCTCAGCTTGAGACCTGAATCCCACTCATTTGGATGAACAAAGTTGGGTGTGCACATCTTCCATGTRTGTTCCTCCCATGTGGATTGCCTGTGTCCTACTACTGCCATGCATAAGTGCTCTCATTTTTTCAGTGYAATATTTAATTATCCTCTAAGCTGGCAGCTCCCAGGCTGTGGTTTGTGGATCAGTAATTATGTTAAAAGCAGGCTGGTCACGTGAGGTTTTGTTTTCAGATTGTGCTTAGTGCTTAAACAGGTCTCCAGGTTTCCCTCTGCCTTGTGAAAAAAAAAGGAGGGTAGGAAAAAGAATACTGRGAGAATTTTACAATGCCCAGGATGAGATGAGAAGGGTGTCTTTTCTGTAATTGTTTTGTCTGTATTTGCAGGATGCTTGTTGCAAATAACGTCTTTATTTTTCACTGTGTTTCAGTTCTTTGTGACTGTCCTGGGTGGAAATGGGAAGGGATTGCTTGCCTGCCAGCTCATGGTTGTCCACAGACTCCAGAAGGTTTCCTGGTGTTTGCTCTGTAACACAAGTTAGGGGTTTAATGTTAAAAAATTGCGAAAATCTGAAGCCGTTTCACAAGAGTTTTGATACAAGTCAGGAAAAGCTGACAATTAACACTTTGTCAACGCAGATTTCTAGTTGCTTTCCACTGAGGAGAACAGGGCACTTCTGTGTCCTTCTCCTGTGTCCCTGACCAAGCAGGATGTGACAGCAAGTGCCTTTGTGCTCCTTGGTTTCAGGCTGTGCTTGGCTCCTGCATTTCTGTGCCTTCCCAGTTYGGAAAGGTGCCATCCCTGTTACAGAGTGCCTGGGTGTGTAGTGCTGGCMCTGGAGATGGGAGAGGTTTGCTAGCACAGCTACTGCAGGATTATGCCCTGCTAACTCTGAGGTTTGCAGCATTTTGTGCTTTAAATCAAAATGAGGGTGCTTAATGCAAGTTTTCTGTATTTAATTACAGAAGCCATATCAGGATGCATAATGAGCTGCTGATATATTACCCCGGTGGACGGTGGAATTGCTGGCACACAGAAGGTGCTGACTCAGATCTGTCCACTGTCCTTGATTTGGCATCCTTGTCTTTTCCCAGTTTAGTGTTTTGTGTCACTAAGGGCTTTGATTTAAGATACAGCACCATCATAAAAGAGGTGACAGTAACAGCTGAGCTCTCTGTTAAAATACTGTATATTATTTATTTCAAACAGTTTGGGTATATAGGCATTTTCCTGGAATTTTATTACCTTTTATTGGAGGCCATTTCAGGATTTTATTACTTATCTCTCTGATTTTGTTTATGTGTCAGAGACTTGAAAATAAGGGAATTGCTTAGTTGTCATCTCCAGTGAGGTTTTTAGAAGATGTTGCTGAGTTTATGACTGCCCCACAGTGGGAGGAAGAAACAGACTCGTCCATGAGGCTCAGAACTGGGACTGATTTCCCTTTCTTGCCGCTACTTTCTGCGTGGCTTTGGGCAAATCACTGGCCTTGTGTCTGTAGTGGTGAAGTGAAGGGAGTGCTTGCCCATCATGTTGAGCATGTAAAAATTTGAGGTTCAGAAGGTGCAGTAATGGAGACCAATGTACTTAGTGTGATTTAGAGAAGGGAGGAAATCCAGAACTTGCTGGAAATTATTGRATTGGGGAAACTGCCCTGCCACGAGGAGGATGTGTCTGTGTAATGCTRAGGGGTGCTGGCGAGCCAGAAACGCAGTGCTGCTGGCAAAATGGGACTTACACAGTCTCCAAGTGTAGGCTCAAGAGTCTAATACCAGTTTTCCATTATATCTTCCAAATACTGTGCAACGTGATGCCACAAATCTGCCGTGAATACAGGAATTTCTGCCTACAGCTTCCTGTTGCACAGAACCATGTAATCAGTTGTTACCARTATCACTCTGTCTCTCTGGGACATGCAGCCCCTTGATCATCACAACCCCTCCTGTGGTTGGTATTTTCTTGTCCTTCCTTACATCCCATTTTCAGTCAGGCCTTTCCATTGGCTGGGGCAGAGCTGTGGGCAGGAACAGGCAAGAATTGCTGTCTTGACAAAGAAATTTAGCTTACTTGGCTTGTATACAGTGAGAGCTTAGTCCTGCTGTCCATGGAGGTTCTGTTCCTGTTAGTGCTCCACAGGGAGGCTGCAAATATGATTCACCTTACAAGATTTACAATGAGGCAGGAATATTTGGCTGGAACACCCTTCTGTATAAATATATTAGSAGAAAAATTAGCAGAGAGCCATTTAACTGCAACCAGGGAGGGGGAACCAATTGTGTGAGGAGAATCTCAAGGTTTCTCAAAGTGTGGAGCAGCAGCTGAAGCTGTATGGGGATGGTGTACAGCATTAACACATCTCTGAGCATCTCCCCCTCTTCTGAATGTCACTGACCTTCAGCTCTCAGGTGAAGGCCTCATCCAAGACTTCCAAATTTATTTTGGCCACAAATAGAGATGACTACAGACACTGCCTGTTGGAGGCTGCTGGGTCATCTCTGTGCAACTCATGAGAGTAATGCCTGCAGGCAACTCTGCATGCAGGAGCAATAGCAGCAAGTTTTTAATGCATTCTGGCTGTCATGTTCTCTTAATGCAGCTGATGAACTGTAAATGAGGAGAGCTGAGCATCAAGTGACCAGTCAGCACCCTGGAGACCTTCAATAATTATTTTCTGGACACAGAATGAGAAAGTCTTAATTTAAAATACTAATACWGGCTCTTGTCTTTGTGCTGGTTATGGAGTAAAACAGCTTTTGAGGTCCTCCAGGGAAGTAGCAGGAGGGCAGAGTCCTGTACAAAATTTTGGCTATTTGTCAGTATTGGCATGTTTAACCCCCSTTCCTCAGCTGTCAGGCTCGGGTCTGCTCTTACATTAAATTCCTGGTTGGTTTCTCCTGCATTGTGGARTCTTGCGGCAAAAAGAGGGGAGCCAAAATCTCGTATTTTATTCTTTCCAACAAAACCACTGCAAGCCTTTTTAATATATCTTAAAATAGCAAGCAGGGCACAAGTGCACTTTTTTCTCCTCTTGATGGATGAAATTTAACAACTGTTCCTTGATTTGTATTACTATCGATGTTACTAACAGTCTTCCCCAATGCTACARCAGCCTTTGAGTGCCAAATCTCAAGAGAGGAAACTGCTGTCGTGTTTTGATGATGGCAGTGGAAAATTAATATTAAAATAGATTTTTTTAATCTATCTTGGCCAATTTTTGCAGGTTGGCTGTTGAACTAAAGAATTGCCAAGCAGGCGTTTTCCATACAGATAATGAATTTGCATTTTATTCTCCTGTTTGCTTTTTGAAACAAGTGGTCCAATCCACCTCAGAGCATAGAAGAAAACATTTAGACTACATGAATTGTGACTGATTTATAGAACTTAACTGTTGCTAGCCTGTTCTCCTATTTCTCCATGAAATGTAATATGTTGTTTTAAAGACCAGCTAAGATGTTCTAATTTGGATGAATCACTCACTGGGAGATAGTCAGATGTACAGAAAATTAATTCCAGTTACAGTCACTCATATCCTCTAACACTTTAAATGAAAACATAGTGGAACTAATAAATATCTCTCAGCATGAGCATGCTCTCTTTAAAACCTGATTAACAGTTCCATCCTCAGCATAAAATCGCCACCCTGTTAAGGTGAAGAATTGTTAGTTGATTTAAGCACTTCACCTGCCTGAACACTTGACTGCATTTCACAAAACATTTGCTGAATGCGGCTGGGTTTTGCTTGGCTAACAAAASGTTCATCCAGCAGCCTTTGCCCACCTCCAGGATGTCCCTGTGTTCCCTCCCCCGGGTCCCCATCTGTGCTGTGTCCTGTCTTACAGAGACTTGCTGTGGTAACTGCTTTCCAGGGGCTGCYGCATTTGCAGCCATGGTTCAGCTCTGGTTCCTAGTCTTTCAGCCATCAGCCTTGTGTTAAAATAATTTTACACATGGAAAACTGCCTGAATCCCACAGGCACCAGGTCCATTTTACCCTGGCTAATATCTATTCACCAGTTCTGGCTCATTCCCTTTCTTCTTGTTTTTTTTTTTTTTTTTTTTTTTTTTTTTTTTTTTTTTTTTTTTTTTTTTTTTTTTTTTTTTTTTTTTTTTTTTTTTTTTTTTTTTTTTGTTCCACCCCCCACATTTTAATTTCTGCCTTGCTTCTGACAGATTGCTTCATCTCTGGCACTCAGGCCATGACTTGTCCCTCATGCAGTGCTTCCATGCAGCCAGGTGCCTCGGAGCAAATTCAGGAGCTGCCTGGCATTCYTTTGCTCTGCATTTGTCCCCTTGCCTTCCAGAGGACCTTGAAAATAATTAAGCAAAGTCTGTTGACTCAAGCTTTGTGCAGAAGCAGGTGAATTTCAGCCTTAATGAATAATCAGCTCTGTAGAAACCCTAATCAACAGAATTTTTCTTTATACTGGTGGAGGATGAGGCATTTGGCTGGGTAATAAACATAACATTAGTGAGAAATCACTCGCTGGTTATCCCTGTGGGTAATGCAAGCGAAAGAAATGAGCTGCATAACAAAATTGCTTCTCTTTTATCACGCCAAGAAAACCCAGGGAGGCAGAGGTGCTAAACTAGGGGTAAGATGGGGTTGATGAAGTTGTTTCCCAAAAAAACCTTTCTTCTGGCCTTATGACACRGTTACCCTGAAGCCATCAGAATGCAGAATTTTCTTAGTGCAAGTCCCCTTTTGTTTATCCTAACAGAAGAAAATTTCTTTTCTTTAGGTGAAACTTGGAGCCTGTAACACCCCCAAGCCAAGCTTCTTYGATTTTGAGGGAAAGCAGAAATGGTAAGAGGAAATCCTTGTCAACCCTAGCAGTTTCTGGTTCTACTTTTTATTGCATCTTGTCTCATCTGTTGACAGGTTATGAACTTCTGGGATGTCAGCTCAGTCTGCCACTGGAAGTGGCTTTAAAATCCTTTGTTTAACAGGGAAATGTTTGCTGCTATGCCTGATACAGACATGAAATACCAGACTCCTGTATTTACCGTCTTATCCAGAACTGGCCTGCATACAACAAAAACCTGAAAATAGCTGCAGCTCTGGGAACACAATCTGTGTTCCAGCCTGGGTCAGGATCCCCTGAAAGATCCTTTCACAACAGAGCTGCACTGACAGTGGCTATTCATGGCCTCAGAGAAAAGTTGACCGTTTCAAACTGAATGAAAGATGGCTTTGCATCCCCTGAAGGGATTTTGATGAATCTGTTCGCTGTGTTCCACTGATGTCACTATAAAAACACCTTGTGCTGTCTCCAAGGGGCTCACTGATATTTTGCTGTCGCTCCTAGGGAGGCCTGGAAAGCCCTGGGAGATACCAGCCCTCACCAAGCTATGCAGGAGTACGTTGCTGCAGTGAGAAAACTCGACCCCAGCTGGAATCCACAGGTAGGAAACATGGAAATATTGCTCAGAAAACAAACCAGTGTTTGTCTTTGTAAGGCTGACAATGGCTCAGCTTCTCACAGGCTTTAATTGCTGCATGGCAAACTTCATTTTGAGCAGATTAAAGTCTAAATTCATTTTAAAAACTCGTCTTTTGTTATGACTGAAGCATGAAGAGCCATCTCTTTCATTCATAATGATCTTCATTACAGCGAGCGCATGCACAGGGTTGGTTTGGCTGTAGTGATCTAATTTATTTTGCTCTTATTGGTTCATGCTGTATTTAGCATGTAAAGATACTTTTTATCCTTTTCTCATCCTTCTCTTTTCAACTACTATTTAAATGTTGATCAATAGAAAGCAATCTCCATGAAAGTGACATGAACTGAATGATCAATTCTAAAAATGTTTCCTTTTTGTTTCGATGCAGCAAATTACCAAATCTGATTATGATTAGGTACTCCAACATAACAAGTCTGTATCTGTGGGTTATAGGGAGACTGTACTGTCATTTTAATTAATCTCTCTTTCATCTACCAGGTTTATTACTTGATTGAATCCTTGAGGATATCTCCTGTTTATAGACTGATTTTTATACAATTTTTARAGGGGAATGGTCTTTAGAAAAAGTATAGCCTTTGGAAATAGAATGGACATATTTCACTAATAGTAAAATGCTGAAGGCATGGTAATTTCTTCTCATGGTAGGAAATTTGTTCTTWTATGCTCCTGTGCTTTGGGAGCAAAATCTTGTGTGGGCACAATCCTGTGGATCAAGAATTTGATTCTGAGTTGTCTTCTGATGCTGTTCTAGAGATGAAAGATTAATTTTTTTAACYTCACCAGTACATGTTTCATGGCATTGATACTGTTTCTCCAGCAAAGAAACATTGTTGTTTTAATGCCCTTGGAGAAAATAGTTTCATGTGCTGTGTGGTTATCAATATGCTGGCTGCTTGCTGGGTAAATTCTTGTTCAATCTAAAATTCTCATATGGAAATAAAGTAATTTGTAAAAATCCTTGTATAATCCTGAATGACAAAGTGTCAAGTGAAACACATGAATATGAATTTAAAAATGGGAAAAAAAATTTTGAGCAAAACACCCAGTGCTTTCTTGAGCAGATTTGGCTGCATGGTGACAGACTTAGCTTTGGGTATTCCCTTCACTTTCTTGCMTCAGAGAAAGTTGTGAGCTTCAGGTGACAAAGCTGTCAGCCAGGAAAGTGTAATAATATATCAGTTTTACAAAACAAATATTTTAAAGAACCCATGCAGCAAACAAAGAAAGGTTGGCAGCGCTGTTCCTCTCCCCCTAAGGAGAGTAGGTTACCTTAGCAGAAAATATRATTTAAAAGTCAGCATTGAAGTAAAGGTGGCATTGCTTTCTTCACAAGAATTCACCTGTCCTTCCTATTATATCATCCTTTTAATTCGCCTTTACAGGACCAAAATGCTGTCAGGAGTTCTCCCTGATGCATCTCACGCTGCTCTCCTGCTTTTCCTTCTCCCCACCAAATCTTCTCTTGAAGCCACGAGAGGGAGCTCTGMTCTTTAAAAAGATGGAGATGCGTGTGTCAGGGGATGGAGATAAAATAGCTACTTTAGTCTTCAAATTTCAAATTGGATTTATAGAAAAGAGCTGTGGGTACATTACAAGGTGCTTCATCACTGTCACTGAGTCTCCTTTACATGCTTATCTGCTGGGTTACTTCACATTTTTCTTACATTCTGTAGATCGTGAATGAAATACTCTCAGTGTCTGGTTAAAAGCAGTGTAAAGTGCATGTTATAGTGACATGAAAGCCAAACTTTACAAATTTGTGAGTCATAAATAGTAATTACAAAGTAAGTACAAAGGTGTTCAATTTCTTATTGTACATCCTTGTGAATTTTACTATTTCAAAGCTTTCTCAATATTACCTACTTATTTTTTCTTCAGCAGTTAATCTCATCTGTTAAAGTTGCTCTTTTGTGKTTTTTTAATCCTCCTCAGTCTTCTGTTTCATATATTTGTAAAATGCCTTTATTATCTTGCTCCTTTATTATTAAATATGCAAAATTTTAAGCATAAACCAGCTTTTTTTTTCCACAGTTTAATATTTTTCCCCTTTAGATTTGCTACTTTTCTGCAGCCTTCAGGCTCTCAGTATATTTGTTAATAAATAGAATGGAACTAAATGCAGTATTTCATGTGCAGTCCAAATAGATCCACTTTTTCATTCCTTTTTCTCATTTCTCCATTGATTCATTCTTTCAAATTGAAGTTCCTTCATTGGTATATTTTCAGCATCAGACTGAACCTCCTTTAATTTAGTATTTTTGTTTTGGATGGGGAAAAAAACCCAAAGTAAAAGGGTTGTGATGCAATAGGACTGTCCTGAATTTGTGTCTAGAAGCAATGAGAACTCCAATAGCAGCCGAAATCTCACTTGCTGCTTCCTGCTCCTGCATGGAGTTTGGAGTACCCACAGTTCATTAGGAGACAGCTGAATGTGGGGAGGCACCAGCACTGCTGTTCTTTGCTCTCTGAAGTTTGTGTGGCATTTTGGACAGTATGGCACGTTGTCTCCATGGCTGTTTCCACTGTGGTTTAGTTTCTTTTTCACCCTTGCTGCCCGCAGGTTGTCTCATAGTCCTGCCTAATCTCCTCTTTCAGAGCTTCATCGAAAACCTGGAAAGAAATGATCACACCACATTTCTTTTTAGCAGTTTTATTTGATAGAAAATGTTTAAAAATAGCAGGTAACGTAGTGGATATTGAGGTGAGGTTCATTTACATCCGTGAAGCCACAGGGATCCCATGGCTGTGTTTGTCTAGAACCTTTAGTTCACAGTAGTCACAATTGCCTTTCAGGACATTTTGCAGTTCAGCCCTCCTGCACYGGCATGGTCTTATTGTGTGTTGTGGGTTGTTTTGTTCCTTTCCCCAGCAACAGCTGTTAGTAGGAGGTCAGGAATACTCTTTTCCATGCTGTCTCCATTCTCCTCTTGATGCAGTCTTCCTTCGTCATCTTCTACSTTTTAGCACATCTTTTGTTTCTTGTGAGTCATTCCTTTCAGTCTGAAGTTCCAGGCAGTGGAAAGGTAATTGCTTGGACCAGCTCAGCTCTATTTACATATTTCAGAGACATCACCTGTCCTTCAAGTCTATTCACTCTTCCTCCAGAACAGAGAATAATTTATGAAGCCATTCTTTTGCATTCTCCARCCTTAAACAGCAACATTTCATGCCGTCAACACCTCCCACTGCTTCAGGTCCTTTACAAAGGAAGATGTGTCCCAGCTGCTTCTCTTCTGCTATGTTCACCTGTCCTCYTCCTGCTTTACTGGCAGCAAATGACAATTGCTCTTGGTGGCCTTGGCTGCTGTGAGTGTGGTGGTGACACTCATCTGCCCTCCCTGCCAGTCACAGCGTGCCTGCCCCTCTGACGCTCTCACAGGTGCCTCTGGGTCCCTGCAGCCTCAGCAGTGGGCTCAGGGATTTGGGGAATATCACCTTCAGAAGCTGGGTSTCTGGCATCTTCATGCAGTAACTTTGTTCTCATGTACATCACTGAATAATTAGGCACTTCTGTATTTGCAGGTGTTGAGAGTTGTAGTGTCTGTGTTTCCATTCCCCCATACGCTCCGAAATTCTCATCTCTGTCATGTATTGGATATCACAAATCCCTAGTGGCTTCAAACATCTGATCTTTTCAAACCAAAACCAGCAGAAGCAGGACAGCACTTCGCTTCTCAGCAGCACTGAACATGTCCCTTCCACTAAAATCCTGTYGCAGGGGCCGTGGGTGGAGGTGTGACACGACACCGCAGCGGGGTGKCCGGGAGCTGTTATTGATCCATCCTTGTAACGAGATGGTTATATGGCACAGCTCAAACAATAAAAATAAATAATAAAAAAAGCATCCAGATTTGCTCAGCAGATTTAGCCTTCCATTTGCTGATTGCAATTTTGGCATCGCTCGGTTCTAAATATTTCCTTTTCTTATTTCTTATATTGCGCATTTACCAGTTCCAATCTGAACAGCTTGTCACTACTAACTTCAGTGGCATCCTTTCCCAAACACTTAGAAGCCTCCTCCTATTTGCTGTGAGTGCTGAAACTCACAGGAGGACTTAATGATTTTCTATTTATGCATCTTAAAGTTWAAAAAGTTGGCATTTTAGCTTGACTCAACCAGTAATGCAGTTAGTAAGATTTCTGCTGTGTAATGAGGAAAGTTGGATATCAGGAATCTGAAGGGCAGAGACTTCTCTTTAAGGCAAAGTTGGAAGAGAGCTCCACCTCAAAGAAGATAGACATTCACCAAACATCTTTTTAAGCTCGTAAAAGTGTGAAATCCCAGTTCTGATGTTTGCAGTGGAGAAAACTGCCTGTATTTTTTTAAAGTACTTTTCTGTGCCTTGTTTGAGKAGGGGAGGATTGATTTCTCTGAACTCTGGCCCAAATAGTGAATGGGAGTAAAATCCCTCCTTTGCTGGGTTGGTGTAGGAGCAYCAGGTCATGCCAAGAGAGACCCTTGGGAAACAGAAAGTCTCATGAAATAGAAAACAAATCTCAGGGTGAATAAAACAGCAAATGCACAATTGCTGCAGTCTTGGAGCAGTCCAGGAACCAGGMAAACCTGCGGGAATAAAGCAAATGGGTGTTTTTGCAGGAAGTACTGCAGGGGGCAATATTTGATAAGGTGGGTGGCCAGGTACCCTCTGCCCCGGGCTGAATTCCATCCCTTCTGTTTTCTGGTGAAATAACCTTTYTCTGTCACATTTTAAATGCAATAACCAAGTTGGAACTAAAATGTGGAAAAGAGAATTTGCAGTTTGAGGATACAGTGAAAAGGAGAAGAAACAATTCCCAGATTTGCAGGGGAGCTGAGTTTGTGTGTGTGCTTTTGGCAGGTTGCACCTGGTGTTAACTGAAATATTTTAAAAATTGATTTAAATTGATGAGCCTCTTGTTTTTAAATCAGATCTCTGAAGCAGCTTAGAATCTCTGTGGTGTGGGATCTCCAAGAGAACTGAAAAATGTGTGTAGTGACTGAAATAGAAACTGTGTTTCCAATGRCATTTAAAAAAGCATTTGGAATACAAAACTTGAATTTTTCTTAAATTTGGACTCCTTGCTATCCGAAGTGTCTCAAGTCTGTCCCATTGATATCTGGAACAAGAGTTTTGATCTTTTGAAGCTTACAGATTTTATGTCTGGTCAACTTCTAAGAATTAGATTAACGGCTGGTAAATTATACTTCAGTTTCAGGCTGCAATCTGTGGATTTCTTGGTTAGTTCTGCAGGCCAGCGGAATTTCTTCTGGAAATTAGGAAATGCATTGGAAAAACTGTTGTCTGTAAACAAAATGAGTGCACCCATCATGTTTTCCTGTTTTGTCTATCAGTCAAACAGATGTCTCCCTTGATAATCTGGCCCAGCAGCCACTGTTCRTGGTTGGGAAAGAGCAGCAGAGTGGTGTGGGCAGGATTACAAGGGGGATGGGAAAAGCAGGAAGGGAAAAGACCTGTTTGGGTCTCTCTCTGCCTGTCACCAGCAGCAGTGAGCTCACATACCTGCTTTGTTTGGGTAAATATCTCAATTTATGGCTTGCTGTACTGTGAGGTCAAAAACTTTGAAAAATAGCGACTTTATTTCTTTTGCAGTATAAAAGCAATTTAATTGCATCGTGTAAAGTGGGCACTAATCAAATTATGGCTGTGCTCCCTAAAGCTTGCTGTCCTGTGCTGTGCTAATGCAGAACACTGGGAAGAGGAGCTGTGGAACTGTGCTGCCAGGGGCTTTGCTCTGCAGATTTCTTTGTATGGATTCTGCTGTGGCACTTCATCCTTAGGGAATTTAATATCTGATTTTTTGTTTGTTTTTCTAATGTAATAAATAATAATAATAGTAATAGTAATCGTAGTAGTAATAATAATAATAATAATTCTTACAAAATGTAAAAACAAACATCACTGTTTGCTCTACATTATTTTGAAAGCTGTTACTTCAGTGGTGACCGCATTGGAAGATGCAAAATAAAACAAAGCCAAACCATCAAGCCTGTTTTTTTTTAAATTAGTATTATTATATTTTTAACAGAAAATGAAGCACTAGAAACTAAGAGTAAAAACAGAAAATAGATCCACCCCCAGGCTTCTGGCTTTGGGGCATGTAAGACTACAATGTTCACTGGGTTTAGGCAAACTGCAGAGTTGGTTTTTCATGAACCACATTGGGGTATGTAATAGGTTTTGAGAGGTTTTATATCCTGAGAGGGGTTAGATCTTAACACACAGAGGGATTCTTCTGCCCTGCCCTGCTGCCTTTCCCCAGATGTATGAGGGACAATCTCTAGCATGCAAGTGGAGTTAGTGGAGGATGCAGCCTTCCTGTGGGAGTTATTTGCTGTAGGTGGCTCACAAAACCTTGCAGTTTGTGTACATTTCACTCCTACAGCTGGAGTGACCCACCTTATTTTATTCAAACTGGAAAAAAGGCTTTATTATCTGCACAAGTTAGACCWTAAGTGCTTTGCTTTTGGAACATGCTTTCAGAACCATTTTTTCTTATTAGCAAGGGGATCTTCTCCTGTTCCTGTTGTGTCAGAAACTAAAATATCACCCTACAAACATGAACTGAATTTCCCCATTCTTCCYCAATAAAGGTGGGCAGTGTTGCTTTGCTGTACCTTCTCACGAGGAGTGTGTGCTGATGCTTTAAGTCCTTGGTAAAGATCCTCCTCATAAACAAAGCTGTCCATAGATGATTTGCTGCCTTTCCATCCCTGTCTCTGCACATGTAATCTGGCAAATAACATGTTCTAGCAAGTAACTCACCTGCCAGGCACTGGGGTGYTGTGCTGGTGGGGCTGGGATTTTCTCTGTGGACAAGTTTGCTAAATCACAGGGCTTTTTCTCTCCTGCAGCCTTTTATTGTAGAGCACAAAGCAAAATGCCAAACCCACAGTGAGATTTCCAGTTGTTTGGAATTGTAGCTCTGGCAAGCTGTGCAGAAGTGAAGAAGTTAAAATGAACAAGCATCTCATAGTAGAAATATAAACAGCTGCAATATGTGTCAGCCTCCCACCCCCTGGGAGTCTGTTGGATTGTTCTCTTTGATTTTACATCTCTGCAGAAATTTATGGTCTCAGCTCCTTTTATTTATGACATTCTGATCCTTGACCAAGCAATTGATTGAAATACAACAGTGCCAAGCTGCAAGCCTGTATTTCAGAGAGGCTGAAGTTTAGAAAGCAAACCAGCAATGCAGTCTCATGGATTGAAGGCTGCACTGGAATCCTGTACAGAGGTTGTCCACATTTCTGTGCCCCTAAGCCTCTTCAAAGTAAATAATTATCATGACAGGGGTTATGTCTCTTCTCTCTCCCWCCTTTAAAGCTGCCTGTTCTTCCTGAAAACATACTGTATGTTAAATATGCAATCTTACTAGCTCTGCAGGGGCTAACTTTGGCTTGTAGAGATGTTAGCCCCTATTTTTCCAGCCCAGCTCCAGCAGTGCTGATGTACTCTGTTGTTAAGTCTGCAGTGTGTAGCATAATACATTCTTTTGCAGCTACTGGAATGTAACAATAGTGGGTTTTGAGAATTCCAGCCAAGGAATTGGGGATCACTGTTTTTTGGTTATTTAATGCACCACTGTATTTGGTGCGGTTATTTTGGTTGAATATTGAATMTTTAAATACTTTTCCTTAATATGTCACAGAATGAATTTTCATCATCTTTCACTGATTACAGAGATGTATATTGTACTATTTCAAAGGTATTCAAAAAAAAAAAAGAATAGTTAGAGGCATAGCTCTGCCTTGCTGAGTGTCCTGCTGCAGCAAAGGGATGTGTGTGGTGTCCCAATATCACAGTTCCTATCTTGCCAGTAGGTGAAGACACTGCATGCTAGCCAGATACATCAGAGGTGACTGAAAAAAGATCAAATMAATTTTATATATATTTATATAKGTAGTCTGAAACTRCTGTCATACAGTGATGACAAGATGTAAGAGAGTGAGGCAAAACACTTTGCTGTGTAATTTTCTATGTAGCAGGGCATTTGTTGCTTTTTTCTTTACCCTGTTGTCCAGAAGTAACAGGTTCTGCTGTATGGCTGCAGTCGCACAGCACCTGGGTATTCTGTGATCCCTGCCTGTGGGATTGGAAGCACGGGATGCCTCTGAGCTCTGGGATCTTAAAACTTCACCTGAGCAAGTGTTCTCCTAGCTGAGAAAACATCTCCGTATCAGGGAAGCACCTGATCACCAGATCGTGTTTGAGTTGCAGCAGATCCTCTGCTCAAGGTTGTTGCTTCTGTGGCTGAATTGCTAGAAGATTATTAAATGCTGTTATTTCCAGGGAGAGCCCGAGATCTTGGCTTAAACTGGGATGGCAAGGTTGAATTGTTAAAATTTCAGATCACAAGCTGCAATGACTGAGATGCCAGCAGAGGTACCCTCTGTCATTTCTGCCTTKAAGTGGCAGGTTCTGGCAAGGCAAGGAAGGGGTTTAAATGCCAAGTGCAGTTTTCATTTGTTGCAAATTTTAGCAGATTTAGCAACAAAAATGCAAATGACGAAATCATTGAAAAGCTTGTTTTTGTGAAGTAGCTGTGTGAGGCTGGAAGCAGGAAAGAGCAATGTTGTGACATGAGAAGTGACTCCACCAGTAATCAAAACTTTCCTGTGAGGTTCTTTTCTCCACTGAAACTCCTCTGGCTAAGACAAATTGGTACATGAGGCTTTTGGTGGTGCTGAGAGGGCAAAACTGGGAAAGCTGCAGGATGGGCTGGCRGAGGAGAGGTGCTGGACCAAGCAGGATGCTGCCATGGKCTGTAGGGACGGGTGAGCAGGYAGTGAGGGCAGTTCAGGAGCTTGGGGCACAAAGCGGAGCCTCTGATGTAACAGGAGGTTTGGAAGGGAAGGAAAAATAAATAGGAATTGCCTTCATGACCCTTCCTTTCTTGGAGGAAACCCATGTCCATGGCACTTGTCAAKCAGCCTCAGAGCTGCTCCAGTGGGGACATTGGCCACTTCAGTGGTGTCTGGCCAATCGCACTCCAGAAAACGGAGGGTGGCTGCTCATGTCCTTTATTTATCAAAAGTTAGGGCTGCCTTCAGCTTTCAGYCTTCAGAGCACCTCTTTCATCCCAAGACATGTAGTTGTTCAGTATTTCCAGCTTGGCTCAGACTATATTTCTTGCTCCTACAAATGTCTGTGTAAATGTATATAAATATCTCATATTAGATTGACAAAATTCCCCAGCATTTACAGTGCTGGCTGTGTTTGTGTCTCTGATTGGTCCCTTCTTCTTGGACATTTGTAGATTTTCATGTGGGTAATGTGAGATTGCTCCAGGACTTCACGCTGGAAGGATCCAAGCAAGGCCAGTCACTTCACTCTTTGCCCTGCAGACACTGGGAATCTGCAGGTTTTGGGAATGTGAGGAAAGGAACCTGCTGATGGGCTTGTTTGCCACCTCCATGTCTGCTTTTCCTTTCCAAAAAGTGCTTCACAAACAAAAAATGGTGGGAAGCCAGTGCATTGGGTTTTTTATTGAGCATGTTATTTCCTTCCATGCGTTTGCTAAAATGTATACAGTGAGTCATGAAATCACAGCTCCTAGCAAGCATAAAACATGCTCAAAATTRCATTTTGCATTTTACATTTATTTCCCTTCCCCTGATTATCTTTACTACTAATTTCCAACTGTGATTATGGTGCAGTTATTAATTAAGTCGTTATAGTTAAATGAGTAATCTGCAAGGCTTTGCTTTAGATCACAGCACTGTTTAACTATGACATTAATTATAGTATTTTTTTTTGTTTTTTTTTTACTGTAATCTGGAAAATATTTCCTCTGTCTTGAATTGTGTCTTTTGAAAGGAAATTCAGTGATGATACTTAAAAGAACCAGAAAACTTTTTTTTTTTTTTTAACGTAACCATAATTGGAATATTAACCAAAGTGACCCATCAATATTTAAAACAAAAAAAAAACACCTCAACCCCACGTTATCCTGCAGAATGTGCTGCCATTTTTCATGGGCAGTTTGCTCAGATTGTACAGATCCTCCGTGGGCTCTTGAAAAGGCTCCAGGTGCTGAGTCATGTGCACGCTCCGGCTGAGCTGCTGCTGGGAGCCAAGAGGGATTGTTGAGAGAGGAAAATAAAAATAGTCTGTTTATGACAGCAGTTAATAGGACTGGTGTGGAGGGTACAGTGGCCTTTTGTGACAGGTGGCTTTGCAGCAGTGTAAGGGGCAGGCTGCGCTCAGCCAGGAGGGATTTGTATCTTATTTGGGTGTCACTGCCTTGCATTGGTCAATAAAGAGTGGTGAGAATTGCTGAGCTCATATCTTAGTCAGRAGGGAAGAATTTGATGAATTTAAACTATGTAAAACAATGCCTAATTTTATAAATGGTTAAAGACATATTTCCTGCCGTCACATCACCTCCAAAGGGTTAATATTTTCCTTCCCTCCCACTGCAGGTAGTGTGAAGTTCAGCCGGGCTGTAAAGTCAGAAGGATACAGGTGGAAAATACCTTTGGAAGCGAACATTGTTTGTCCTCATTTCACGCCTCATTAGCCKCGCTGCCGGAGGAGCCTCCCGCATTGTTACGGGGTCAGGAGCCTCCCGCGGCGTGAGGGGACAAGGGACATCTCCTGCCCGGCCCAGGGCTCTCATCTTCGGACCACCTGCGTTCGGGGTGGAGAGCACCCTCCTCCCCTTGGCTCTTCTGGCACTGGCCTTAACTAGCAAAGGAAAAGACGGCAGCAATTATGGCACACACAATTAACGAGCTTCTAATCTCCAGCCTTGTGTGTAATTGCTGCTGTCAAATACAATTAGTGTCTGCCCAAGTTCCCTTCCCAGGGGGATGGCCAGGCTGTGGCACACGGAGAGAGGAGGGGGGCGAGTGTCTGAAACTTTAGGAGAGTTTACATTTTCTTGTGACCTCCCTAATAATCCTCACTCCTCAAATATAGAAATGTTAATCCAGAGCTTTAGGGGAACATGGTGGGCAGCAGAACAGGTCTGCTCCTGGGTTAACTCTGAAGCGTCTTCTGTAAAATGTCTCACCTGMGACTATACCAGCTTCATTACAATTCAATCAGCACATGTCAGAGATTTACTGGTACCTTCCTGTGAGCCTGGTGGGGTTCCAGGATGTCACCTGTCCTGCCATACAGGGAACTAGGACATGGACCATGGGTTTCTCCTACCCTGCCAAGCAGACTCTGTGAGTGCCCAGCAACTGCAGCTCCTCCAGGCTTGGTGGCTCAGGGCCCTTGGTTGCCCTGCCAAWCCCTGCAGCACTTTGAAAGGCCATGACAGATTTTGGTGGCTGTGAAGACTGTCACGTTCCTGTCAAGGAGGGCGTTGCACTGCTCTGCTGCTGTGTGTGCTCCTTGCTGCAGACAGGTACAGAGCAAGGTAATGTGTCCCTGTCCCCAGGGCTGGGTTCTGTGCCACGCCAGGCAGGAAAGCCAGGGAATGTGCCAGGCTGGCACCTGCACTGGAGGAACAGGTGAGCTGGAGGAAGGGGAATGGTACAGCACAAATGCAGATTGGAACCTGCCCTACGTATTTGCTGCTGCGGAAATGCTTGAGAAACTTTGAGTTTAGTCATGTTGTGAGGAGTGTTCCTTGTCTGCATCCCACAAAGTTGGATACAGCTGCTGCTCTGACTGGAGCTGCATCAGGGTCAGAGGAAGAGGAAAATCATGCAATAAGTAGTGCAGACTTCTTCCCTGTGATGTGAAGATCTCAGGTGTGAGRTCCTGATGCATCACACTTACTGAACTTGTCTCACTTTTCAGTTTCCAAGGTGCATGAAGATTAAAAAACTGCAGTCTTGACCATTTTAAACCATTAGGCAGGGTAACTTTGAAGATAAGTATTTTGATGAGATGAACCTGTTTTTGCTGGTGGCTTTTCCTTCTTCTTAAATATGTATTTATGAGAAATTATTTAAAGGTTTTGGGTATTTTGCTCTGGGTAAAATTCAGGTGCCCTAYGTTTAAAYCACATGGGATCTGTYTCTTCTGTTTACTCAAAGGTATTAYGTTTTTTAAAAAARCTTTACTGAAACTTGTGCTGTTTCTGCTGTTTTGCAGTATTTCTGTAGGACTTCTCTGTACCTTCCTTCTGTCAGATTCGGGAGTCTCTTGCCCTACATGTAAATAGCTGTGTCCCATTCCATCCCAGCTAATCACTGAGAGTGAGTTCATTTGCATCTCGATAGCTACTTCTGGCTCTTGAGTTTGAAATAGGTCARTTGAAGGGCCCATGAATTTGCCATCTTGTTAAGTCTGTTGTAGCCTATTTTGTGTAGGCTGGAACAAAGCTTTGGTGTGGAAATGAAAAATCRTGTTCTGGCTTTARGGATATAGYRAGAGAGTGGTCCACCAAACCAAGCSCCAKCAGGAAACTACTGTTCCTTCTCTTAGATGATAATTTTCATCGTGCTTCCCAAAAATGCCAAAGGAGAAATTGATTGTGTTGTGATCATGGGAGAGTTTTATGACAAAACCCTCACAAAGAGAATGTTTGTCTCTAATTGTTTTACATTTCCATAATGCTTAGCATGATAAACCATCTTCTCTTTCTCCTTTGTTTTTCAATCACAATTAGAGTTTAATGTCATTAAAGCTTATAAGTGAGTTTGAGCTACTGTCTTGTTGAAGAGAAGATGGAGCAGAAATTTTCAGTGAGGCATTGGACAGGGTTTTTAATGTGTCTGTCATTATATGTTAACCTCTGAACTGGGACACGACGTCTGTTTTATGGCTGACAACAATTTAAAAGTATACATCTTGACATGGTGCATAAAGGAAGAAGGGGGAGTGGAGAAGAAAAAAAGAATTAATGATGTTAGCAAATATTAGTGCCTGTATTTCCATTTTGTTCCGAAAGTGCTTGTCAGGCTTTGAGGCTGCCTGGAGCAGCATTGCCGGTGACAGCCAGCCGGGATGTGATCGTCCCTTGGATCGAGCCAGGCTTTTATTGACAAATCCAGTGCACCAAGGCAGGGAYGAGGATGCTCTGCTGTCTGTTCCAGGAGGGGAGCGGCTTTTCTCCTGGCATTCCTGGTGACATTTGAGAAGGATTGTTCCGGGCTTAGTGGAGTTCCCTGCTCCAGTCCCTGAGCCCATCTGGAGTCAGGGGAGTTGAAGATGTCTCYTCAGGAGTACGTTTGCTGCATACTGAAGCCCAGATTCACCCGTGATTTATGCTGGCTTTGCTCAGCCAGATCCGCCCACCAAAGTTAACTGTCAGAGGAACAGTGACTTTGACATCAGCCTTAATTGTACACCAGCTGCAAAGAATCAGTGGGCAAGAAAGAAACACAAGAAATTTCACTGTTTCAGGTGTGTCTTACAATTCTCTTTTGTCTTTTCCGCTATTTCTTACGTGCCGCTGCCTGTGCTTTGGCATGCAAGTGCAATCCTCCGTGTCTTCACATGCTGCCACAAATTCCTCTTTATTCCCACAGTTTTTAAGTGGCATTTTGAGAGCAACCCCTCGTGCTCATGGAGCCCACAGCAATTTTACCTTTCCTACACCACCTCTTTTGCACGGTCCAACTGCAGATACAACTGCTGTGATCTTCCTTGGATTCAGGCTCCAAATTATGGAAGCCCTGGATCATGCTATTCTTTAACTATCATTAGTTACACGAGTATCTGCAGTGCTCTGGACAGCGGTGACAGCAGTGAAAGAAATTGAGCTGGCTTAATTGACAGCCACATAGTTAATTATTAGTGCCTTTTTAATGGAGGAGACAGGAAATTTGCAGTGTCAGTTTTTAATTTCATTGTGGTTTGCGGGGTAATGTGACTTCAAACTCATGAGTCATTATCTGCATGTAGGTAGCCCTAAAAACCCTCTTTTGCTGTAAAAACGTCAAGAGATTTAAGAAGGAAAAGGGCATCTGTGTGTTACTGATCCCTTCAGCCAGGATGAACAACAAATAAAAACACTATTTGCTGTCAGCACTGTCAGTGGYTATGACGTGGCTTGGAAGGAGCTGCTGCTTCTGCCCCACTTCGTGTCACTGAATTTGGTACATCGTGCTCGGATACTGCGTGGAGATTCTGGCAGACTGGACAGCACAGATTTTGCAAGTGGGCATATGAGCTCATGGATAGGCAGATTTTCAAGGGCGGCTGGAAAGAAACCAGTTTGTATCTGCATTGAAAGAAACCAATTTTATCTGCATTGAAAGAAACCAGTTTGTATCTGTGCTGCAGCAGAGGTAACTTTTTTTTGAAAAATTGGGTAGATACCCCTTGGGAAGCCCAGTGAGAATGAATGGTGGAACCATGTCTCTGTCTTCATGGCTTTGCGAAGTAGGGGCACACGTTAAACACCGAGAAAACAGAATCTTTTCCTGGACCCTCTTCATAAATTTGTTCTATATATCAAGGACTGTGATGGAATAAGCTTGGTTTAACATTCATAATTTGAATATTGAATTACTTTTTTTCTGTGTGAAAGAGATGAGATAAGAGCTGCTTGCACAAAGTAACTTGTGTATGGATTAAAAGCCAGAGAAGTTTTTGCCTGAGTGTTTTTGGGAAAGCCTTTATCACTGAGTTTCCTGATGACCTTATGTGTACTCAATCAACGTGATTAATCTTYGGTAGAAATGCATTCATTGTGCAAACAAGGTGAACTTAACCCTAGAAACCTTTTTTTTTAACAATTTCTGCCTCTAGAGAGATTAAATGTATTTTTCAAATGTTTTTTTCTGACTTGGAAAAAAGCAACAACCCAAAACTGGAGTGGGAAGAGAAAAAAGAATATAGATTAAATTTTTTTTGCTGTTTCTGACACTGATTGAATGCCCATCATGCCTCAATATCAAACAGGATAGACTAGTAGTGAGTGTAGCTTCATTGTATAAGAATAACTCTTCTGTGCACTTTCAGGTGATCTGAAATTAATTTTGTTTTATTAGTGAAATTGAAATAATTGATGGACAGTAGGGTTCCCTGCTAAATAATTTTTTAAGAGGGGCACTGCACTGTAAAGACTCTGAAGCCCTTTCTCTTCAAGAAAGGAGAACTTCATGTCACCTTCTACTCTAAATTAGAGAGAGCCTACTTGCCGTGGAATAGTCTTCAAAGCCAATTTCCTTTTCATTTATTCTTATAAAGAAGTATATCTGTGATATCTGTAAACCTAATGTTATGGCTTTGGGCTGGTACAAGAGAGCTGAGAAGTGGAACTGGTTGGCTCAAACTAGGCAGAATGTAAATGTAAATGTTTTATAGGGAACCAGTACATTGATTTAAAATAAGAGTAACCTAAGGTGCAGGAAGAAAGACAAATCAAACCATGTTTTATTTAAAAAAAAATCAACATCTCTCTAGGTGTAACGCAGCTTTTTGGTGTGATGAAGCTGATTAGAGGGTTGCAGCACCTCTCCTATGCAGAAAGGCTGAGAGAACTGTTATTGTTCAGCTTGGACAAGAGAAGACTTTGGGGTGATCTGATTGTGGCCTTCCAGAACCTGAAGGGGATCTACAAGAAAGATGCAGACTATTTACTAGAGCGGGAGTGACAGGACAAGGGGGAATGACTTCAAGTTGGAAGAGAGTAGGTTTAGATTGGATATCAGAAAAATATTCTCCCCTGTGAGGGTGGTGAGGCCCTGGCACAGTTTGCCCAGAGAAGCAGTGGCTGCCACATCCCTGGAAATGTTGAAGGCCAGGTTAGATGGAGCTTGGGACAACCTGGGATAGAGGAATGTGTCCCTGCTCATGACAGGGTAGGGGAACTAGATGATTTTTAAGGTCCTTTCCAACCCAAATCATTCCAGGATTTTGTGATACAATGTATTGCAGCTGCTGAGGGGCCCTGCTAGAGGCTTGGACTTTGCTCCCAATCTTTTTCACCCTGGGTGTGACACTCTCCCATTGCAGAAAGCCACAAACCCCTCCACTGATGGCAGCAGGTTGCAATTAATGGGCTGGGTTTGTTAGGACTTGCTGCTGCAGATTTCAAACCWGTTTTGACTGCTTACCTGAAAACCRAAATACTTAATGCTGTGGTAGAGTTGGGGTTTCTGGTTCCCTGCACCCCCTAWTTGGGTCAGGCTTTCAAACAGCAGGCACTCACCCCTGCTGGCATCGATGCAAAGTCAGGCAATTGAAGATCCCAGGCTGCAGGATGGTTTTTTGAAAAGGTAGGCCTGGGGCTCTATATCGATCAATCATTATTCTAATTGTTCATTTCTATTATGGTGGGAATCATTCAGAATCCTAGAGTTCCTGGGAGTAAATCATTTGGAAATGCTGCCCATTATAAAATTTAATTTTAAATCTATATTAAATAGATTTATAAAGGCAAGCTTTGCCATCTAGTAACAGAATATTATGCTGCCTCACAGAAGCTCAGCTTTTGGGTCCTGAGGGGCCAGGGCTGGGAATGAGAGTTGGGAACACGGTGGGAGCTGGGATGCTGACCTAATCTTTCTTTTTCTTTCAGACAACAGAGAAGAGGGGAAAGGAAAGCAAAACTGTATTTGGAGGCCCAGTCGTCAGCTCATTATATCAAGAAGAAACAATCAGGTGATTATCTCTGCTGCAATTCGGTTAAAAACAGTATTTTCTAATGTCATTTTGTTAAGCTTTTTTTTTTTTTAATATTGCACAAGTGTGGTGGCAACTACAACAGGATAATAAATGACAGGAAAGAACTTTTCAGGTCCATAATCATTTAAATCAATATCTGCCTGTATCATTGCCAGGTAGTAACCTTTCCCTAGCGCAAGATGTGGGGGAAGGGCAAGGCTTCCCATTTTTCAGTTATATGGCTGAAAAAAGGTAATATTGGATATTTTTAATAGAAAGCTATTCAGGCACTACCTTTTTCAAATAGTTATTTCTTTACCAATACATTCATTAGGGACTGTTCAGTGAAGGTTTTAGTGTTGGACAATGTTTGCCTTCAGGGAGAGTTTGTGCCTTATATCAAATTAATTTTTTTCTAGGCTCTGCAGCTAGAAAAGCTGGCTCTGCATTTATTGARCTAGAGTGGATGCTACTTAAAACTGTCACGGTGCAAGTAGTAAGTGACATTAGCAACTGAATAAGRATACCTTAGGTCCCTAAGGATGATTTTTGGTTTAATTTTTTACTGTTCCATACTACTAATCATGGGTGTAGTATTAACTCCAATACTGAAATGATTTTATGGAAGAATTTTTAGGATACTGTATCGTATTTTTAGTCAAAAGAACAGTCAGAGATGAGTAAATTTTTGACAGTGTTTCCTGTCATGTAGTCACCCATTTAGGTGTATATGATCCCATTTTTTATTTAATGTCTTGCATCTTTTTAGGTCCAGGAAATTTAAACAGTGATTTCTCTACATACAGTCTCCAGCTGAGAACTTACCCAAAGCGTTAAAACTCTAGGACAGCATTTCTTTGACTTATCACAAATTAATGGAAAGAAATCTCAAGCAGGTGGCTCCAGGCCCTTTGCAAGRAGCTCAGGTAGGAAGTGAGGCAGCTCTTGTAAGCAGACAGGGTGGCAGTTGTGTGCTTGGCAGTCCTGCAGGCATTTCCCTTGGGATTGCAATCCACTTTAGAGTGGAGTGGAGCAATTGGCCAGGAATAGCTTCCTTCCCTTGCATAGTGAGCCAACACATCTCTAGCTTACTCTGGACCTTGAGCAGAGGTGGTCAGRTGTGACCTTGCTGTAACACACWGTTTGGGGAATGGCACTTCAGCTGRCCAYCAGCTCTTTTTTCTTCTCTGCTCCATCAGTGCTTGTCTCAGCCAACATCCTTGATCTCACAGTYTGACCTTGTGTTTTAAATCCTATCCAAGCTCTCCTTTTAGGGGTGGAGCTGTCAGAGCCCTACAGTGCTGTCAGAGTCTTGGTTATTCCAAGACCTGCCTATGCCCTTTCCTGGGTATGAAATACAGCATAATGTACAGAAAAACAGAGTTGGCTCTGGTTGGCTTGATGAGCCTAAATCTTTTCATATGTTTGTTTTTKTTTTTTTTTCCAAGAATACAGCTGCAAATACTTTTTTTCCAAAAATACCGTGAGGAACATTGATGCTGTTTGTTTAGCACAACACAATTGTTGTTCTTACAAATGAGGCTTTTTGTAGGCAGGTGTAGCCTCCAACACAGCTGGAATAGGGTGATTCTGCTGAATTTCATTGAATGAAGTGTCCTGACTCTGCTGGCAGAGTGGAAATTCATGTAGTCCATTAGCACATTTTGGCTTGTGGGCATCCATGTCTTCCTTGCAAGATAGGAATGAGCAAGTGTCACCATCATCTTACCCACACAGAGTTGAACAGCTTCAGATTTCCTGGTCCTTTTGTCTACTGTTCGTTCTCTTCCTGGAACAGGTAATAAGCGTGCAAGTATCTCTAGTGTGATAATTACAGTAACAAAACCATAGCCCTTAACAGCAAAATTGCTCTGGCACCAGCCTGCAAGCAAATAAACCAAAGACRAGTTGCTCTAAACATCAGGTTTGGTGTCCCAGTTTGTCTAGAGCAAGAATCAGTTCAATAGCTGTACCACTCACCTGAAAAGGGTGAATTTTGTGAGGCTGTGCGTGGTTACTTACAAAAACATTAGCATTCAGCAATACTTCATAAAATAGAACATTATCATAAAAAATAAGGCATTTTCTGTAGAGGAAGAAAATTTTRAGGGGAAAGAAAACTGATTAGCTTGAGCCAAAATAAGCTTTAACACATTGATAGTTCTGGGTAAGCTCTTTGCTGTCAATGTGTACATATGTGCTGCCTCAAAACCTGCTATCTGAGAAAAGAAACTTGGATGCAGACTCTTTTATTGACTCATTTGTCCATGGTGGGTTGTCTGAAGCTTTACAACAAGTTTGCAARAATTGGAATATAAATCAAACCACTTTAGTTTCTGTTTTTCGGGACTGTTGATAGGATAAATATTTTCCTGTTACAGGATCATACTAAAGAAGCCCAGAATAAGTAAAAATAGCCCCTTATTTTGTGTACTAAAAACTCAAACTCAAGTTCTCATCAGCCCTGAGTCCTGACAGACTGCTGAAAGCAATTTCTCAGCAGGCATCACTCTGCCAAACACAGCCTTCCATATGCCCTTTAGGATTCTGCTGATGCAAAAGCAGTAAAAGGCTGCTAATTTATCTGGAGCCCGGCATCATCACAACTTCACCTTGCACCAGGAGATAGACAAGAACACAGGTGCAGAGTTTTGAAGGTTCACCTAAGCATGTTCACTTATTTTGTTCTTATCAAAGCCTTTTGAACAGTTTATCAAATGATTAAAGYCCTCCAAGCTGTTGGTGTGTAATACGAAGAGGAGAGGTTTTGTTTTAAATAGAGTAAACCCATAGTTTACCATCAGCAGTAGTTAGCAACAAAGCAGAAGTTCYGTTGTTTTCAAACTGAGTGTCTAAAATGATGCCTAAATAATACTTACATTGCTTTTGTGGAATGAAATGCTTGGGGTTTAGGGTGCAGATCTTTAAGTGATGGACAAGGTGGAGTTCCCATACCCTGTCCTAATGTGGATCAGCAGTAGGAGGAACTCGGATGGTGCCAAGGCTGATWTTTTTCTTATCACTAAATATCTCAAATGTTTCTAATTGAGAGCGAGATAGAAAAAATGGTCAGTCTGGCTCACAGCACATTGCACTGATTCCAAATAAATTCAAGARCATCCATAGAAACAGGTTATACCGATCTAATTAAATCAATTTGGAAGGAGATTCGGTTAAATCAGTGCAATTTGTGTGTTCATAGATCAGCCCTCAAATCAGGAGAAGGTCTCTTGAGCTAATGAGGCGTAGCAGTTATTTACTTTGGGGTGCTGGGCACTGGTCATCAATTAGGAGTCATTAATAAACCCTGGCAATAAAGAGCTCGAGTACCCCCAGTGAGTAATGGGGAGCAGTTGCAGGATGTATTAGCATAGTGCTCAGCCTCTGGGTTTCTCTGCAAATCACTTATCTCCCCTCGGGCATTACATAAAACTCCTGCATGCTGGTGACTGATGATGGCACTTGGAGGTTCCCTTGGAAGGAAGAATTTAGAAATTATCAGTGATTTCACGCTGGTTGTAGTGGTGAAGGCTTATTTTACTGCTACATAAAGCTTTATATCCCTTTTCTGGTCTTATTACCAAAACAAAGTAGTAGTAGTGYAGCTCTTTCATGATGAAAGCACTATAATTAGACTTTCACAAACCTGGGAAATGAGCAGCGATCTGAGGTTGACTGATGTGTTACCAGTGTAAATCTCATCCAAGACACAATCTGAGAGATGTGCCAGAAATACCTCGGAAATTTAGCTTTATTTTTCAGTATTTTTTTAAAGCTGGGGCAAGGAGTAGGCAGTTTATAAGTGTTTTCAGGAAACAAATACATTGATTTGGCAGGTGGAGAATAACAAATAACATTGCCAAATGTCTCTTTCCACTTCCACTGGAGAAGACCTCCTGCACTCTGCCATGAGCTGCTTCCACATGGCCTTGGCATGCCAGAATGGGAATGACATCTGCCAGTCAGCACAGAGGCCWTTCCGAGCTGTGTTTTACACTTCTGCCATCCAGAGTGATGCTGAAGAAACCCTGTTCTGATAGAAACTGCCACCCTTCCCGTGGACATTTGCRAGCAGCCCCAATCACGAGTGGGACAGCATTTAGGATGTGGGTGCGGAGCGGACACCCCTGGTGTGTGGGACCTGCCTGATGCCGTGCAATCCATCAGAATTGTATTAATCCCACTAACGCAGCCGCCATCTGGTCCCGCTGCTGGGCCGGCTCGTGCGAGCCCCCGTGATGGATGGCCCTGGGAATTGATTAGTTGTTGTGCGAGACAAATGAACTGTTTTGGCAGAAAATACCAGAGGTCGCTGCATGTGGTCAGGCACAAAGGCTGCTGAATTTTAAAGAGCTGCTTCCAGCATCCATTGCAAGGATGCTGCTTCAGAGCAGTGACAGCTTTTGAGAYGAGCCCAKTGCTCCAGAGCACGGTTGGGGTTTTGTTGTCTCYTTCCAGCCCTGTGTTTTTGGGAACACCAGCACTGGAAATGAGCACAAAGCTGCAGAGATGTGGGAGCTGGTATCCTTGCTGGGAATTACAGGCTGGTGTTGGGGTAGATGGCTGTGCCACAGATGTCCACTTTTCACAGAAATGCTGGGCTGTGCAATCCCTGTGGAGGAGCTTTCCYGGTTCTGGGGAGCCAGCACACACAGTGTGCTCAGCCATGGTGCCTCTCAAACAAAACACCTGTGGGTGCTGGCAGCTGGGGCTTGGGGTTTTTCAGGTCAGCATTGCTTAGAAAGGGGCGCTTTCATGGTGATGTTCAGCRGGCCAATCTTTTGACTTCCAGATGATTGCCAAGTTTATTGCCTCCCCTCTCTTTCCTGTCCTCAGAGCAGTGACCCTTGGGGCTTTCCTTTGTTGTGCAAAGGGRCAGCTTGGCTCAGGCCTGCCTTCCCTTTGGGAGAGCACATCCTTTGGTGGCGGCTCCCACTTGGCGTTTTCTCAGCCGCCTCCTCTCCGATGCTGCTGCTGATGCTCCRAAGCCATGTGCTGGGTGGGGAATTGGATGACACATGTCCCGCTATGTCCCAAAGGCTCTCGAAGGACAGCACACAAGTGTGCCRGCAAGTGGGCAACACTTCCCTCGGGACAGCCTGCCAGCTCAAAATAAACTTGAGTTATGGATTTATTCAGCTTGTAAAACCTCAGCTGGCATAAATAATTGAGAAAGCAAAGGTTTGTCTGTGGAGCGTACCTCAGGGACCCGCTCCTGCTTCCCTCCCTCCCACCACCCTTTCTTATGAAAATGATCCCAGTTGCACTGATAGATAATAACAACACCAAGCAATTAAAAGCTATGGGTGGCTGGAGAGAGGAGAAAAGGTTCAGTTAATGAGCTTTTCCTCTTCCTGTGCCCAGGAGAGCCTCCGAAGTGACGAGGCGATTAAAGCGAAGAGATAATTATAGATTATGTGAAAATGGGTCCCTTGGGGGCCGAGGGCCTTGCCATAAACAGTGAGTGTCGCCAGYGCCTCTTGGCTCCCCGCACACGTCCCGTTCCGCTCTGCCGCGGTGCCGCTCTCTCGGCAGCGCCATGCCAAGCACACGGGCGAAGCCACCTGTTAGCGGCACCCGGGGCCACTCCGCGCCAAATCCAYGGGGACAGGCCTTGGACCAGCCCCAGGAAAAGGGGAGAGGACGCCCAAAATAGAGCCTGGTCTCAGCCCTCCACCCTGAGCTTTGCGCTGGAGGTAACCTGCGGAGGGGGAGGAAGGGGACGGAGCAAAYCTGGAGGGTGTTCTCTGCACGAGGGTAAAACACCTGAATTTCCAATCTCTTCTTTGCCCTTTTCAGTCTTGAAGCAGCCTTGATGCTGTTTAGAAAGCAAGGAGGTTTACAGCACTCCAGGAGAGAAGGAAATGAAGCCTGATCAACCAGCAGCCGATCTTTTCCATGGGCTTTTTAAAACCTGTTGGCTTAACACGTGTGTTTTGGACAGCTTGTGGAGAAGGCTTGCAAAGCCTTCCAAGCTTGGAGAGAGATGACTTGGTTTAAGTTTTYCCAATTCCTTTTATTCACTGATGGAAAAAGCTGCCCATGTGTTATTTGCAGGCAACAAGTACCTTTCAACTCATCTTTGAATCAAAATTACTGTCTCTTACTGAGGATGGGGGAGAGCACAAGGAAATAGCTTGGAGGGCTGAACATGTGTCAGCAAGGGAGAAGAGACCCTCTGGCTGTCCTCAGGAAATAGATGTAGAAACACTCCTTGCCTTTACTGGCCGTCAACTGGTTGCTGMCTTCAAGACTCCTTTTTATCTCAACAATCTGACATGGAAAGAAGATTGTATCCAAGTTTTCTTTTAGCCACAGGTTTTACATAATTGTGCACATCTCCATTAGGTTGAGTTTCATGGTGTTTCCCACCTGAAGATGTCCTGAATACTGCATTTTTTATATAAATTGAGATTTTTCTGAAAATACTGAAGAAATGCTACAGATTTTCTCCCCCATATTATTATCTGAGCACATCTTTGCACTGTCMTTTTTGTATTTCTGATATTTCTGTCTGGTTTTCGATTGTTTCTAACAGTTTCTGGGGCTTGCTGCTGACTCTTAGCAGTTTGAGGAGTGCAAATTCCTGCTAGGRACAGGTCTGATAAAATCATTGCATCTTTTTTTTTTCCTATAGCTACTACAGCAGAGGTTTTATTACGTGCTTACACACAYGTGAAATAAAGGGAGGGGAAAATACAGAATTGCCAAATTTTCAAGCTCTGTTTCYTTTTTGTCCTGTGTGGTTTTCAATGCAGAGTCAGCAAATAACAGTAACTTATCTATTCCATTCACACTATTCGAGAAKAATGTCTTTCCTAGTGTTGGTCCCTCCAAAAATCTGGTTTTAACTCCTCTGAGCTCTCTCCTCAATTTCCCTTCCTGGTTTTAGCTGGATCAGATTGTTGTGAATGTCTGGAGCACAGCTTCATATGACTATTTTATTTGTAGGTAAAATGTTCTTGTGACTGGAAAGAGCTTGTTTCTCTTTGTTAATATTTATAGAAAAATTTCATATAATACATGCTTAATGTTTTAAGAAGGGCATCAGGAKCAGAGGAATGGTTTAAAGCTTGAGAAATAAATACAGAGTAGAAGAACGAAATTTCCCGAAACCTTATCTTCAGGTGGGGAAATTGGTATTCTGGATTAATTCCATTGTGGAGACTTCTGAAAGAAAAGTGGTTTTTTGGAATGGGGATATATAGAGCATTTGCAGAGTTGGTTATTCCAGAAAGCTAAATCATATCCAAATAGCTGTGTCAGGTCATTTTCCCCTTACAGACAATAATATCCTTGGGAAAAGACTTTAAAAGGAGGCTGTGGTGGGAAGATGGAGTGGTTGTGGCAGGTCAGGGTTGCTGTGCCCTCTCTGTTGGCACAGACCCTGTGGATGTTCCCTCTGGAGCACAGTCAGGTGCTTTACATCTGCCATGTTCTGCTGGTACCTCTGGTGCTGCCCTGTGAGGGCTGTCAGGGCTCTGCAGCATGTGGAATGACCAGGGATGGAAGGGCACAGCCCAAGCTCATGGTTGTGACATGGAAAATCACCCAGGAGTAACTGAGGATGGCTGTGGGCTTCTCCAGCAGGAARGGACTGGGGTTTGCTTTGGTGTTAYGGAGGAAAGAAATAATAATTGAGGGGTGTGTGGCTGTGTGAGGGGGAACCAAGTTCCTGTGCAGGGCTGTCTGAAAGGCAGCTTCCCCCAAATGCAGCTGTCAGCAGCCAGGGGCTGTATTGGAGATGTTGGGCTAACAAGGTGGGACTGGAGGACTTCCCAGCATATCACATCAGCCCTTGTTAGCAGGGGCAGGCATGTCTTGTGACCTCCATCATSAGTCTGTCAAGCTCCATCTTGAGCAGTATAAGCTTTTGCCTTTTCTAATCCCGCCGTGAGATTCCTTTTTTCCTGGAATTCAAGGTAATTGCATTTAAAGCGTGCAGTGATCTGTTTCCCAGGAGCTTGTGTGTAACGAGCGGGCAAGACCTCCAGCGAATGAGTGAGAGACTRGTTAAGAAACTGGAGACTGCTGTAATGTCCTCAGGTCTGAACACAGAGTGTGAAATCCTGTGTGGCTGCCAGCTCTTGACTAGGAAGGTGCAGCTCAGGTTTCTCTGCAGGGACTGCCTGTGTCCAGAGAGGAGGGTGRTGTGCTGGAGAGCGGTGCTACCGAGGGAGCGAGGTGACAGGGAGGGCAGAGGAAGTGACTTCTTTGGAGAAAGCAGTGACCTGCCACTGGAGTGAGTATTAGTGCTTTTCCCCACCTTTTTCTGGCACAGAKGCTTGAGGTCTGAAGTATCAGAGGTAACTCAGTAAACTGGATGCATAACGATAAAACACAAAGTCCAGGTTGGGTCATGGAGTTCTGCCTGCCCTGATRGGAGCAAAGGACATGGCCTTGCTGTCATTTCATTTTTGGGGGGCTGCAGGTCAAAGAGCATCACCTTTTGTTTGTAACCCATTGCTCAGAAATGCAAATGTTATTTAGATTTTACTTTTCCTTCCTGGCATTCTTCMGCCTGCGAGTTCAAGGGCAATGCAGATGAGCAGAAGTACTTGTGCCTTTTAGCATCAGGGGATGGGTTCTCAAATTGCCCTGTTTCATTTCCCCTGCCTGAAAAGCCCTGAGCAGACTGACCTCCTTACTGGGTCTGACCAGCTCCAGCAAGCTCCCTTTTTTCTGAGTAACTGAGGCTGTCAGTCTGAGTTCTGCTGAACATCCAGACGGTCTTTAGTTAAGGTGATTGAAAACTGGGGATGTCATGTGAGGCAACGACTCTGTGTTTAACTCTTGTGAAGCTGCCAAGCCCCATAGCAACGCTGATGGGCTCATTTGAACCATGGTTTTCATCTGGAATCTGGAAGGAGAGAGGATTATGTGGGCTTTTGGCTTACTTCTGGAAAACCAATGACCTCTTTTCTTTATTCCCTGCTAGCAACACAGTGGAATCAGTGTATTTATACCTAAAGGCATTACTTTTTTAAGAGTCCTTGAAAGGTCTTGATTTCATTAAAGACAGTGTCTGTTTGGTGGGTTAGGATGGTAGTTTTACTGTCTGAAGCCRGAGTATTTCTTTTAGCTCTAAGAGAGGCTGTAGGTGTGACTCAAGGACCTGTGACACCATCATTTGATCTTTCTGCCTGCAAGCAGTCCTGAGTGAGCACATGCTGGTGTCRTATCCAGGATCCAGCATGTGTTCAGCCAGGGACAGACTGCTTTGCAGGTGTCTTGTTTGTCCTGCTGTTTTCTCCAGGCCACATTAGTGGCCTCTGTCCAGGATGGATGGCATCAGAAAGGATTTTGGTGTGACCCAKAGTGGTTCTTAAAAGAAGAACAGTTTTAGCCTTTTCTGTGGGATTGCAGTGATTTATACCAGAACCTGAACATGGATTTTTCTGGTGGACTTCATAAATTTCTTGTGCCATTTCACAGGAATGAACTGACATTTCTGTAGACATAATACTGTTAAAAGCAACTTCTGTTTTTCTAGGAACCAGGATCTTCTGTTTCTAAACTTGGGGGGTGGGGGGAAAAGCACATTATTCTGCGTGCAATACTAGATGTCTGTTTCAATCCAACAATAGCAATAAAATGTTGTAACAAAGTGAGAGCATATAATGTGCATGTGGCCTTTGTRTTGTGTAGTAACATGGTGCTTCTTTTGCCTTTGTTTCCTGAATAGGGAAGAGGACAAGAACATTTTTGATTACTGCAGAGAAAACAACATTGACTATGTAACCAAAGCCATTCAATCAAAAAAAGTGGATGTGAATGTCACAGATGAGGAGGTATGKAGAAAAGATAAGGGCCATCAATCTTTTATCTGTTTTGTGTATTAATTCAGTGCTACTCCTTTTTAAAATTCCCTGGTTAAGACTGTTATAACAAAGTACTGCAACAGTTGGACATTGARACAGAGTAATCTATTTGAAAACAGCTTTGCACTGGATTTCTGGTAATGTGGTTCTGTGGTACACTGTAGCATGTCAGATCAGAAACTTATTTCTATGTTATTTTCAATACCAGCAGCCATTGCAGAATAAGATCTTCTGAATACYTCCCTTTCCCCACTTTGTATACTAAATGTGGTCCAGCAGAAGTAGGAAGTGAGGGAAGCAGCTTTTTTGACCCAAAAAGTCTGCTCTAGTAGAAGAAGGATTACTGCCATGCCACCAGCTTTTCATCATTCCCAGACARAGGGCAAATGAATGATGCTGTATTTCCAGCTTCACAAAAACWGTGACATTGTCCAGTCTTTCTCTGTTCATCAAATCAAAATACCATTTCCCCGCAAGGAGGTAATACAGGCAGCACCAGAATCCCTAAAAAAATCTGTGTCTAAAACTGTGAATTGGCTTCATCCTTTTCTTGGTAAGACTAAACACCTGGTGGGGCAGTTTTTTGTTCATCCTTCAGGAATTGTGGCTACACCAGGTTTGTCACCTTGGTTTCCCTGYTTGCACACTGCCACCTAGCACTGCCCCTGCTCCAGCCTGAGCACAGCTCCTTCCAGCACGCTGTGTTTTGGTGAACAGATGAAGTGCTTAGACATTCATAGACTGAGACGCCACAAATTCAGTTGGGTTCTCCTGTAGCTCTAAGCAGATTTCTGCCCTCTGAGCCATGACAGCCCCGGCTGGGGCTCTGAATGCTGATGGCAAGGCCTTTTATTATTAATCAGGAATTCATGTGAATTAATTTCCAGAGGAGAGGAGGGAGGGTCTTCACGATCTGGGTTGGAATTTCACATCATAAATTCAATGAACTGAAACTGTCATGTGCCAYGCAGTCACTGCAACAGTGCTGTTCCTGAGCTCCATCCTTCTGCTGATCACAGCTTACAGGAGTGTCCAGGGGAATCCCACAGAAAATACAGCTGGAGTCTTTTMATTAATAAAAGCTCATTTTTAGGATCACATGCTTGCAATAAGTGCATAATAATGCCATGTTAGCACTGCTTTGTTTCCACTGTGCTTTTTTGTAGTTAGCAGCATTCAGTAGCTTGTATTTTTCTGTCCGTTGAAGCAGCAAATGTGCTTGTTTCCAGCCAATGAAATTTTGTTAAAAAAAAAATTAAATGTTTTGTGGAAGCTGAAATRTCTAAACTGTGTAAAAAACTACCAGATGATATCCTCTTTGGGAATTATCCATGAGTCCCTGATGTAAAACAAGTCCTATTTCTAATTAATGGATATTAGCACAGGGCTGTTGCAGAGTATGGGATTGCTTCAGYACAGGCAGGAGCCAAAAACATTTGCCCACTTGTGAAGGACTTGAGGGAGGCTTCCCACTTCTTCAAAATCCCCCCAGAGATTAAATTCTCAGCTTCAGCAATTAATTAATTAATTAATTTAATTWAATTAATTAATTAAATTCACAGCTTCAATAATTTTGGTTTACCCCAACAAAGGTGCAAACAGGGGTAGTAAGAACCCTTTTTTTGRAAACTGTTTCTTTATGCTGAGACTAACTGGTCCAAACCCCAAAAAATAGCATGCAAAAGGAAAAATCTGAAAGAAATAGATGTTGCATGATATATTAAAGAACTGAAACCATTACCTGTGTTGTTCAGTATCCAAACATGTTCTTCCTACTCTGGGAGGTATCTTATTTTCTAATATCATGCAGGTTGGTTGAAGTTTTAGAACCCATTTTAGGCTAGAGATAACCCAGACTAAGCCTTTCATGAAGTGAAGTGTACACAATCATAATCTTGTCATTTTTATTAACTCTTTTAGTGTTACTGTRTAAATACATCCTGCCATATCCAAAAGCTGCCTCACTTGGCCTCTGAACATAATTCATGCTGTCATTCCTTTGATTTTAATGCTTGTTAATATAAAATGTCAGCAGGATACAAACAAAGAGTTAACTTCTTATGAAACAAAACCTACTGAAGCACCAAACAGGCTCATGCTAAGCTGCAAAGACACTTGGCTCAGCCTTTCTTGGACAGTAATGGCTTGGCTGGTGTTGTAGGGTGTTTAAATTTTTTTTTTAATATGGTACTGCATCTAATTGTATCCCTCCATTTTGTGCAAACGTGAAAYAAGTCAGCAAAAGGAGAAAAGAAATCAGTAATAAAAATGTAAAGGGGGGATGAGCCAACTTAATGAGAACAAAAGGATTTCAGAAAGGGCAGCAGAAGATTTCTGGGGTTTAGATAGGTGCACTTGGAAACTTCCAAAGCATAAATGTCCTTTTCCCCATAAGAAGTAAAGCTCTTTGTGTAGAGCATTCAAGCCAGCAGCCTGCTAACAGTTTGGATGTAATAAACTTCAATTTTGAATTAAACAAAGAATCTAATGACAGTTATCATGTACAAGTTTCCATTTACTGTATCTAAATTGCCCAGAGTTCAACAGAATTGCTTGCATTCACTTAYAAGAAGTAGCACAGACTAAAGCAACCTGTTTTCTTGGTGTATGTCAGCAGGACTAATGGAATAAGAAATGGACTGTGGCTGTGAAGTCACCCAGGCACAACCTGGGAGTGTGGCTCACTTGCTGCCTTTTCAAAAATAGTATTTTTTCAACTTCAAACAAACCAGAAGCTGCTCAAAGGCAGAGATGAGTTGCTTTTWTAATTTGTGCCAAGGGCTGTGAGGGTTGTAACTAGATATTTTTTTTTAATTGTTGGATAAATCCCAGTAAACAAACATGTTACCTGTGTGCAGTGTTTAAGCCCTTTCCAAAACTTTCATGAAAGGCATCTCACAGGATGCTCACTTAGTCCCCAGTCATTGTGCTTTTGAGACAGAAAGTGCCAAAGTGGTGCCAGCTTGCCAARGAAAGAACAGGGGGGAAAATGAATTTGAGGAAGGGTCACATACTTCTGGATTTGTAGGCTTTCTCCCATTAGAAAAATTTCACCAAACGTTTCAGAGCTCTGAAGGTGATTGACTTCCAAGTCAAGCTTACCTGTGTAATTGCAGCAACATCCCTTCCATTCACTGTTTTCTGCTGTCACAGGGGGATGCAGCCATTCTGTAGATATCTGTCTTTTCTTAATTACTGCTTATAAAACACTTGCCACAAGTTGGAGTGGCTCATTGCTATCCAGCCATTACAGCTGCAAACATCGTGCCTAGAAGTGTAGCTTTATATTGTAGCRCATCCATTCGATTTGGCTTTGTTCTCCCCTTTCTCTGCTCGGGCTAATTGATGTGAAAATCATTCCCATCCATTTGTCTGCCGACTCGGTGTATGGGAGACAAATCCCTGTCCTGTGCTTTGTTTGTGAACACCCTGTGACTTGGAGCTGAGCAAAATTGATGTGCTGTTGGCTTGAGAAACTGCTGCAGGAGCTGGCCAAGCTGGCAGCGGTTAGCCAAGCAAAGCACAGAAGATTTAAGAGGCAGGGTTAGTGCACTGGGGCTATTTTTATGCTTTTTTTTTTATTAAATACTTCAAAGGCGGGGGGAAATGCATCCTCTCAAGTAACTTCTGCAACAACTGTCGTGTCTGAATTGCAGGGAGGGAGTACCTTGATGTTTGATTGCATCCAGTTGAGACCTCTCTGCTGCAGCGCTTTCCTATCTGAAATTATTCATGTTGCTTTGAATCTCTCACTGCTTAATGAAACAGTCATGTGGGAATTGTTTTGGGAAAGCTCAATCTGTGGCTCCTAAGATTTCTGCCACATTGTTTAAACACACAAATACATGTTAAAGGCTAGTATAAAGCAGCAGCTGTGCAGGCTAAAGAGTTTTCCAGTGTGTGGAGGTGATATTCATGCTATACAAAGACTGGGACTGTACGTTCAATTTAAGCTTGTCTTATCACTAAGCTTTGTTTTAAGAAAGACMTGGGAAACARGGGAACTTTGTAGCTATATAACTGYSTAAGTATGCTAGCCAGAGCTGTTGACTGTTGTTAACATACCTGATGCTCYGCARACAGTCATGAATATTATCCAGTTTCCATAGAGCCATTAAGGTTGAAAAAGACCTCTGGGATCATCTAGTCAAACCATTTTAAACACCACATTTCTAGTAATGCTTTTTGTTATGCAATAAGTGAGATTCTTCTGCAGGTGTTTYTCCTTGCACATCTCCTGGTGTGCTCTTGCACAGAGGGTCTCCAAAGCCCCTTGCACCCTGTGCTGAGAGCGTAGCRTGCTGCAGACATTTCTTGTGTGGAACGTGTCAGCTGTTTAATAGTGCACAATTACAATGCAGAGCCATTTAAGGCACTAATTAGAAAATATTGTATCCATTTAGAGTTGCAGAGAAAATATATAGGTAAGCAGAGTGTAATTACCCAAAGTGGAATTGGCCCAAGACTTGAAATCCATACTCCTGCAAATAGCACAAGGAGATTTTTAATGACTATAGATGATCAGGCTTCAGGTTTTTGTCTTGTTCAAAAGGCACTGTGTGCAGSAGAACCAGACTTCCACTGTCATGGGCAGGACCAGTTGCACAGTGCTCTGGTACCCCTAAGCTGTCACAATTAACTGTTGGTTTTCCTTTATTGGTCTTGACCAAGTTCAGCACCAATAAAATTAGATTCTACTTGTCCAGAGACACACTAACATATTTTAGCCAATAATCTGTAGCGTAAATTTTGGTATAAAGGACAGGAATGCCTTTATCTTATCATGTAATTGTACAGTAACTACATTTGAATAATTACAAAATTATTCCTCTACAAATTTATCAAGCCACTGAAATAATCTGTTGAATTATTTATTGCTATTGTGCCTATTGCAGATGTGCCTCTTTCTTTTGACATAAACATCTGTGGCATGAAAAAAGTTGGTATTTGTCCAATTGAAATCCTAAGTCTTAGGTAATTAAGACTTAAGATTCTGTCAGTCCAGAGATAAGGATGCTAAATATAAATTAAAGATCTCTCCATATTTACCAATTGTTTTAAGTTGTACTCTTTCCCCCTTGTAGACTTTGATAATCGTGTTGAGTGCAAGAACATTAATCATTAAATGACCTGTGGATGTCATCAGTGTCATCAGTGCCATAGAAAGTCACTGTCAGAAAATTCATTCTAATGAAAGGTTAATTAGTGTAACATTAAAATTACATGTTACAAAAATTAATTACTTGCTGGGTCAAAAAGTGTGCATTTCCTCACTCAAAATCACGTTCTRCCTCTGCTGCCCTGCCTAGGAATATCTAGAAGAAGCAGTGTGAGCCTTGGCCACAGGTGTCTTCTGCCCCTCCTGCTTTCTGGCACCGTGGCCAGGAAATTTGGCTCACAGTTCCCATTAGCAGATAAATGAGTGGCTCACCTTGTTCCCCACTGCTTTGTCAAGAGATTTATAATCAGGCATGGGCTAATTTCAGTGATTTCTTCTGTGAGGGTCTGTGACTGTTTTCCGTGGCATATTGGAAAACCTGGGTCAGTCTGATGGTGTCACAGCCTGAGGGGGTTGATTCCTGGTTATCTGCAGGGTGATTTCCCAGGAATCCCCTGCAAGTGTGCTCTGTGCTGTCCTAAATCAGGAGACTGATAGAACATTAAGGCTGCTTTACTAAGTTTACATACAAGATTTTCTTCTTTGTTTACTATCTCAAGCTGCTTTGAGTTACATTTCTCAGGGATCCTAAGCTACTTCTCATATCCTTGGGCATGCAGGAAGATCTGAACTTCCATTGCATCCCATCCCATTGTGGCAGATACCTGCAGAAGGGGGATGGGAAGAAAGCTGTGGAGGTTCAGAGGGGTGAAGGCATGGATGGAGTAGCCTGTCCAAGAGAGGATGGACATGRGGGGTGCCTGCCCAGATACCCAGCTTTAATCTTCTCTTGCAACAGAGGCAGGACCTGTGGGTTGAGTGCTTCAGGCCTGCCAGAGAAATGAGCTTTTTGGGATCTGGCATCTGGCTGCACTGAAAATGCTACCCTTACTGTGTAAGTCATTACTCACAGGTGCCAAAATCCCATGTCTRCATAGGAAAACAAATAATGTCTTGGCTCCTGTGTTTCATGTTTTCCTGATTTTCCCCTCTRAAGTTTTTGCTGGCTTGTGGGTTTGGTGCTAAATTAATCAAAAATTGAACTATGTGTCACCTTTGACATTTCCAGCATTACTGTGCGAGTCCAAATCACCAGCAATAGTAAGTCACGTAGTAACTTTTTTTTTTTTTAAGTCTGAGTTAATTATGTTATTTGTGCTCATTACTTAATAGCAAGACTGATTTTCCATGGGGTTTTTTGCTTGGCTTTGTTAACTTCCTTCTGGCTGTTTCAGGGCCGGGCTCTGCTGCACTGGGCATGTGACAGAGGGCACAAGGAGCTGGTTTCAGTGCTGTTACAGAACGCTGCTGAYGTGAACATCCAGGTAAGAAAGGAATACAGAGGTGAATTGGATTGATATGTTATGCAGCCTCCTGGCCTTTTCACATGAAACCAATTTCTTCCCAAATTCTGGTATTTGTCACAGAAAAGCTGCTCTGCTCTGGTGCAACCCCACCTACAGTGCTGCATCCAGCTCTGGGGCCCAGCATGAGAAGGATGTGGACCTGTTGGAGCGAGTCCAGAGGTGGCCACAAAGTTTAKCAGCAGGACAGAGAACCTCTGCTGTGAGGAAAGGCTGAGAGAATTGGGATTGTTCAGCTTGGAAAAGAGAAGGCTTCAGGGTAACCTAAGCCRTCCATTACCTACAAGAAAGATGGAGAGAGACTATTTATAAGGTCATGTAGTGACAGGATAAGGGGGAATGACTTAAAATGAAAGGGAGTAGGTTTAGATTAGATAWTAGGAAAAAAACAAAACCTCTTCCATGTGAGGGTGGTGAGGCCCTGGCACAGGTTGCCCAGAAAAGCTGTGGCTGCCCCATCTTTGGAACTATTCAAGGCCAGCATGGATGGAGCTTGGAACATCCCTGTCTAGTGGAAGGTGTCCCTGCCCATAGCAGGAACTRGATGATCTTTAATKCCCTTTTGAACMCAAACCATTCTATGATTCTSTTRTAAKAACAYCCAAAACGGTAACCTGGGAAAAATAACAGAATTTTGAGCCACTGAGGTTTGCAGCCCACATGTCTGAGCTTAGCTAGCACCAGTTTTAGGGTATCTGAATAGATGAGGTTTTTGACCAAAACTAGTTCAGCAGCCACTTTGCAAATGGTTTCTTCCAGCCAAACAGCCTGGGTCTGTCAGGGCTCCTGAGTCAATGCTCCCAGTTCTGTCTGCTTGTTGTAATTAGGGGCTGGGCTGTAAATGTGATTGTGTTCAGAAATAATTGGCCTTTGTATTTCTGTCAGATWATGGCTGACTGCTCTTTACCATCCTGGTCCTTGCTGGCTCTGCTCTCTTTCCCAGTTTGGACACAGATACACCTCTGCTGATGAATCTTTGAGCTCTCACTGGTGATATCTGAGCAGCCTTCAATAAATGCTTCAGAATTTTATAAGAGGTGGACTTGAAGCAGAGTTGCAGTCTAAAGGCTTGTCAGCAGAGCTGTAGGGCTCACAGGCTAGAAATAGGTGTGTTGGTATTTACACACCCATTAAATTGTTGTAAAAAAAGGTTTCTCTTGCCCTTTGCTGGGCAGAATTGCTGGTGGGATGSGTATGAGGAAGCACAGCTCTGAAGTTGCTGGTGGGATGTGTGTGTTCATGCTTAGTTCTCCAGGGGTTCAGTTGTGATGGATTTTATAGGATTTTTTCCTTACACAGGAGAGGGGTAGTGAAGTCAGTGCAAATGGGGGGCTCTGCATCCCCTGTCCATCTCCTTTCAGTCAGAGCCTGTGAGTGGTGTGTTGGATACACACAGGAACAGCTTGGCATTGAGATTGGGAAGGAGTGGAATCAGGCACTCCCTTCACTCTGGGAGATGGTTCTAGGTTCTCTCTGAACCTTTCTTCTCTTTGACACTTGTCTCATTGCTTTGGAGGTAAAGGCTGACTCTTAGAAGAAAAAGCAGAAAGGAGAATCATCTTTCTTCTTTTTTTTCCTCTGAGCATTAATTTTCTGTTAAATTCTTCTCTTTTCTTTTTGATGCATTGCACATTTTCTAACCAGATTATTTTTGGCCAGTAACAAAAGGTTAAYAATAGCCATAAAAAGAAAAATCAATCTTTGATATGTTTTTCCCCACCAAGGTAATAAAGGAGAATTTTTTATAAAGGTCTCTGTTTGCACGTAGGTGTGTTCYCAGAGAAAGCAGACACATTTTTATTCTCAGCCATATATAAATTGCACTAACATKTCAAGACTTTGTGACTTCATGTTTATTTCTCTTTTTTTTTAATTTATTTTTTTTTATTTTGACCTTTACCCTGGAAGAATTCACATCCAAAGCAAAAGCAGGAGGAATTTTAAGAACCACCAGAAGCAAAAGGGAGAGGGAGAAACTCTGGCTTCCTAACAGGCCATAAACACTGCAGGACCTGCTGTAACACATTACCAAAGGCACCATCAGTTAAARTGTAGGCTGTAAAGCACAGTGGGTTCAGTGTGAGGGAATACTTGATGGGTGAATGGTGATGCTGTTATTCCAGAGTTACATGCTCCCAGCAGAGCTTCCCTTTACACCTCTGTCCAAGCAGCCCTGTGATCCCCACCTGCCTCTCTGGGTCTGCAGGGGTTCTTCTGTCTTGTTCAGTTTTGCAGCAGCACCTTCATGCAGGCAGCCTAAGAGATAAAGAATAAATTASGGATTATGAGGGTTATGAGGAGGTAGTGGAGGAGAGGAATGTTACAGACCAATTTTTTTTTTAATTGCCTGTGTTTTAGTATGCTTCTAAAAATTTAGTCAAACAGCRTGACAGATTTATGCTCTCTTCCATTACCTTTTTAATAAATGTTCTTCCAGCTTGGCTCTTKTGCAGTGTGCTAAAGGATTTAGCTGCCTTAAGCAGGCAGTGGCAGTGGTGCTCTGCTGGGTGACCTGGAGCAAGTCTTACCTGTTCACTGTGACTGTAGATGTCCCTTAATCCCTTTTTGCTGCCTTGTTTTAGTTATCTTTGTACCATTTATTGTCAAAGTACTGCAGCCTCGGGATCAAGAGGGTCTGCAACAGTCAGCTTATTGCTCTTTGGTGGTAAACCTACAGCTTTGGGAAAGGAAGAGGGATCTCCTGGCTCTGCTCATTCCTGTTGCATGCCCAAAACTGCATAAATTCTGGGAATAACCCCACACCCCTGACTGCAGTGATCCAGCTCCTGTACTTTTTTTTGTTTTGGTAGTGCTGCAGTTTCCAAAGGGTGGTTCACTCATGTCACTRAAAAGCTGCAGCCACTGAATGCTTGGTTGTTCATAATTAGCTCTAATAGCACACTTGAAAAGATGTGGGAAAGCAATTGCCATGGGCCAGTGGACACAGAAAGGCAAGGTCTGCTCTGCTTTGTTGAGAAGGGGCATTTGTGTAATTGAATTACCTAAATCTTCAGTGCCAGAGGCCGTGTCAAAGTGGGTGGTGGGATGGTGTTTTGGAGCTCTGCTGGAAATACACAGAGCTTGGGGCTCAGTCTGAGAACAGCCTTCTTCACTGGAACTGTTCTTTCTCATTCAGCAACATAACAATTGGTGACATGATGTTAAGGTAGAAAACACCAAGTATTACTCAGTGGTAATGCAACAGCTATGAAGGAGCTTGGCAACAGGATCATAATACCTATTTCTAGCTTTAAAACATATGAAGGCACAAATTTTCATTGCAGAAAATAAGCAACAAAGGAAAACCCCTTTCCTCTAAGAGGAGAGTGCCTCTTAGATGTGAGCTGCTGCTGCTCAAGAAGCTTTCAGAGGAACTCCTTTAGGTATTTTGTGGACATAGACCATAGACTTTCCTCCTGGACTTCCTGTAGCTGCATTTTGTTCCAATTGTGGGTACTCCTTACTCCAGAATAATAATTCATGTGTTTGAGCCATGCCCCTAGGAGTGTATGGGAAACTATCCTGGAGTGGTTGCTGCAGCAGCTCAGTGTACTCTGATGAAGCTTTTTAAGCCTATCTGGCTGTGTGAGCAATACTGTGAGTTGTAAAGGGAACTGTATCACTTGACACCCAGGATAATTGAGGGCTGAATACATGTGTGTGTGGTACAGCAGCTGGGTTTAAACCAGTTGGGTTTAAATATCTAAATATTTCATTATTTTTAAACTGCATCATTGTGCAATTATCAGTGTTATGGTAACAATTTCCCGTGCTGACATTTTTCTGTAATTACAACTAAAAGGATAAAGAAAACTGTAACTGATCTTCAGTTTTGATTTGCCTGACTTTTCACTTTCCTGGTAACTACAGATCAGTGYACTGAGACTCTAAACCTCTGGTCAGCAAGTTTTCAGTGGTCACTCAYGGACTATTCAGGTGTTTGAGAAGGAAGCTTGAGACCAAAGCTGAAAACCATCAGGTTAAGAAGTCTGTTGCTAGTATATGTGGGGATTATTTTATTCATTCCTATGTAGTAATTTTGGTGAAAAGCATCTGCTGTCTATCCTCTTTGCAGAAAGCATTGGTTACTTTTTGGTGCCAGTGTTGGATTTGTGTCTTGTCCCAATTTATGCAAGGCTACAGAGTCATATTTATGCACTGAGCTGATGCTTGTCAGAGTGATGTTTTAAGTTAGATTGATTTTTTTCCTTTTCTTTATTTTTTAAAGACATCTAGAGTAACAGGAGGAGCAAGGTTGCCTCCCCAGGTTGTGTTTCTCCCAGTCCCCTGCTTCCCTGCTCTGCTTGCATCCTAACACAGGAGATGTGAACATGGAGCAGCCATCCCCTTGTAATACCTTCACAGGCTGGGGATAAAAAAGGAGAAAAAACCTTTTCAAATGAAGACAATACAAACATAATAAATGGCAGGGAGGGTTCATCTCCCTCATGATTCAATCATTCTCAAACAACATTATTATTGACTGGCCTATTGGTTGCCAAAAAGGAAAATCAATTGTACTAGAAGTAGTTGCTGGGCCACAGATCACRGTACTAACCCAGCAGAGACAGGTTGATTTTTATCAACTATCCAAAGACTAATTTCCACCATTAGCTAAAAAYGAAGTAGAAATTATTGATATGTCGAAGATTGCTAGGACTGGTGGTCTGTTGGTTTTGTGTGTTTGTATGGGTTTTCTGTTTTCCTGCCTGACTCTAAAAGGAATGCGTCTGTGTAGGATAAAAAGAAACAAGGAACAGTAAGGCCTGCTTGTATACCTGTTTTGTTTTTTTTTCTCTTCAGCCATGTTCATTTGGATTTCACAGCAAGGGCCTTGTGTTGGAGTCATGTAGATGTTTAAAAATTAAGCTGGTMTCAGCAAACATGCATCCCTTCCCTGCCTCCTGCACCAAACATGTCATGCCCTCATGATTCTGTGCCTGGAGGGAGATGCACAAATTGATGTGGATGTCTTGACTGTTGTGACCAAGGACCACAGGCCACAGGCTGCATCCACACATCTTTCCCCCTCCTCAGTGAGATGGGGAATGCAAATACTTGTGGGTAGGTTGCCAGCTGCCAGTGTCCTCTGCTGTTATGACCATTCTCTAAACCTGGSCGAGATTAAATAGGAACATGACAGCCTCGTGCCCTTGCAGTTAATGTCCCCAGGATTAAGTTCTTCCTAAATATACTAAAAGCCTGGCTCATAAAGCCAGGAGGGGCCCTGTCCTGGTCCTGGTACTGCAGCAGAGGGTTTGGCATAGTGGGTATGCTCACAGTGAGCAAAGGACATTCCTTGGTGCTGCTGAATGGATCATTGCTGTGGGAGGGAGCTACAGCAGCAAATGCATGGAGACACTAAACGGAGATGAAAAGCAAAGCAATGAAAGCAGATTCATTAACCACAATAGTGTCCTTCTTCCCTTAACAGCCCCCCATCCCCATCCCTGTCTCAGTRTTTCCATAGTCAGTTTTGTCAAGCAGATCTCTGAAGACTCTGCAGCCTCCTGTCCCTTCAGTCTTGACACTGGTGCCAGTGGGTGTGGAAGCCATTAGCCAGAAGAAAGGAGAGATCTGCTTAGTGACAGAGGGTAGCATTCTACATTAAAGCATTGACATGGTGCCAGTCACAGTTATTACAAGTGGCACAGCTCCATGTCTCTCCTGCGGGTCTCTCTGTGGAACATAGGTTGGCAGCAGGTTGAATGTTAAATGGTCACCACTCAGCAGATGCTGTTTTTACCTACTGGGAGAAAAGTCCCTTTCAGCAGAAACATTTGCAAAATATTTGCACTCCAAACATATGCTGGGAAAGGCTGAGATTTATCCCTGATTTGCTCCTTAGCRTCTGAAGACACCTCAGGCCTCATCAGCATTAACCATAGGTTGTACAGATGATGAGATGTTTCCTTCCACTTGTACAGGCTGGATTTTTTAGCATTGTTTCTTCTTATCTTCCAGCTTGACATGTCCAGTGTTTGTTGTTCTGTTCCCTGCAGACAGATGAATCACTGCTCCATGGCTGGTGCAGCAGTGCAGTTGGCACCCTTGCTCAGTGTCTGCAAAGCAGCTCACCAGCCAGGAACTGCTGCAGGCTCCTGTGCCCTGCAAAACCGGTGTGTGAAAAGTGATATCCAAGAGCTGGAGCTCAAAAAACTCAGAGTGGTCTCTGCTGCTTTACCTCAAAGTCTAAAGCTGCTTTCAGGGTAATCAAAACACAGCATTTAAAAAGCCAGGACCAAGGACAGCAGCACATTTCAGTGGTTCATGGGCATCACCTTGCACTGTGTGTTGTGCAGAGGGAGGCACTTTGCATGGYCAGTGCTAGGGCAGGAATGCAGTCTGGTGAAGGCATGGAGCTGAAGCTCAGGGAGCCTTGGGCCTGATCCCATGCCAGAGCAGCACAGCTCTTCCGTGGAGCACTCTCTGTCCACGCTCACAGGAGATAGAAGCCCACAGCAGCAGTGAGCTTTGAGTCAGGACAGGTAGCACCATGAAGGAGGAACAGGTATCTTAATCCCTACTTTCTTCATGTGTCTCTGCAGAGGCAGGAAAGAGTTTTGCCTGAATGCCTCCCTGCCAGGCCGTGGGATGGCCCCATGGCCCTTGGTCCCGGGGTCATCTGTGAAATAAGCATGTGTTAAAACACCTGTAATTCCTGAGGTCATTGTTGGAAGTGCTTTAGCCCCTCATTAACGTGTTTGGTTAACTGTGCAAACAGGATACAGCTGGCAGCCCAGCTGGTTCTTCAGGTGAGCACATCACCCTAGGAATGGTCTCTAATCACCCCAGGAATGGTCTCTAATCACCCCAGGAATGGTCTCTAATCACCCTAGGAATGGTTTCCAGCCCTGCCTCATTTCCTATGGCTTTGGTGTCACCCCTCCCTGCCAGAGGAACCACCAAGCCATCAGCTACCTTTTGCTAAGGAGAGATGGTTTCTAGAACATCATCTTTTACCATCAGGGAAAATCCYTCCCTGTTTTGAAGGAGTTCTGCCACTCACCTTCTCCCTGAGGGCTTCTCAGTTTGAGAGAGCCTGGCATTACTTTCCAAATGGAGTTTTGTATTCATTTGTTGTTGGCAGTTGTTTCTTCCAGTTTGCTCTAAAAACCAAAACAAACCAACACACACACACACACAAAAAAAAAAAAAAAAAACCCAAAAAAAAAACACCCACACACACATAAAAAAACCACCACAAAAAAACGACCAACCAACCAACAGAAAAACAACCAAAAAAACCACCAGTTCTAGGTAAATCATTGGGGCATCTCGAATTTGCAATCTTCAGCACAAAGTACTTTCATTAAGTTTTGCTAAATAGAATTGTTCTAATGCTTTAGATGTTGGGGCGGTAACTCTTTAATATTGGTATTGTTTTSGTTAGATTTTAGGTGAGATTTTTCACTATGACATCTCCATGGATTGTAAGTGGTAAAACAGCACTGAAAAAGGCATAGCTAGTTTAGGAAGTTCCTCTTTCTCAACTTGTATGTGTTAGTTCTGTGTCCGTGAGAGCAGTGTTAGTGCAGGAGACTTTCTAGCTCAGAGTCAAGTCTCCAGTGGCAGGGAAGAGTGAATGCTTAGGGTAAACATTCAGTGATAATTTCATATATTTTCCCAGAATCTGTGGCTTGTAGGCYTCCTGAACCACTGTTATTATCTTTKCACTYSTGGATTTTTCTTTGATAAATTTCTCTCATCCCTCTTTGGGCTCCCAACCTTTGTGCCAGTGGGAGTCCTGTAGTTTAACTATGCATTTGCTTTGCCCTTGTCGAGATCATTTCATGTGAGAACCCATCGTTCTTGTGTAATGAGAAACAGTAATTGTTCCCCCAGTTACCTCCTCTGTCCTGCTTTTGACTTTACTGGTCTCCTTGATTCCCCTTGTTCACTTTTTTTCAGACCGAGGAGTTTTATCTATTTAATCCYACCCCATTTGGAAGCTGCTCAGTAACTTTGCCACTTGTCATTCTTTGGGTCATTTGTAGTTWTTTTTTATCCCTTTCAGATAAAGGGTGCAGCACTTCTCCAAGTACCGAAGCTGTAAGTGCAATATGAGATATAATGAAGCCATATAGTGATATTTTCTTATTTCCTTGGATGCTTGGACTTGGATGCTTCACTGCCAGCCTGCCTCCCCTGTTCACTTGTGTGGRCTGAACAACCCAGGCCCTTGCACAGATCCCTCAGAAGCTCCAGCTGTCACCAGCAATTGTGCAAGCTSGTTGTTTACTGCTGTTCAATCTCTACTTGTAATCAGTTCTCAAGCAAAGATCTCACCTCTTGCTCTGTGACAGCATCATTTAATAGTYTTTGGTGAGAGGGTGTGTCCAAAGGCTTTTGGAAATCCATGTGAACAGGCATCCCCACTCCTGTGGGATAGCAGAAGTCTTGGTGGTGCTTGYCTGCATAGGGAAGCAAAGGCTGGTGCCATCCTGCCTCTGCCTGTCACAGAAAWACTAYTCRTTTGCTCYCTTTTGTAACAAAACAAGTAAATCCTATCTTGGAGTAACCTAGGTGGGTTGTCCCACCTTAGATGTGTCTTCCCTCCTATTTTAACAAGGCTCAACTTGGCTGAAATAAAAGTTTGTTATAAAACAAAATAGTGAACTCCCACAAAGGTGTGTTGGGGCTGTCTGTGGTGTTTGTTCTCGGGTTAAGGAGGTGCCTGTCTGCAGGCTGGGTACCAGCATAGCTGAACTTCCATCATCTAAATCCGTTCCTGCCGTTCCAGCCAATTAAACATTAAAATGAGCATGACAAATCAGTGTTCGTTTATGGGTCAATAACTCCGGAGTATGGCTGTGACATGGCTGGCCGAGRCAATCCATTTCAGTGCAGGCCTGGGCATCCTTGGATATGTAATTGCTTTTATAGGGAAAGGGAAGTAATAAGGATAATGCAGCTATCAGGCCCCRACTCACTAGTTCGGAAACTTCCCCTTGCCAATCAAATTCCTTTGGTATTCAACCCGTTTCAGGCTTGTTCCAAAGGCATTATTGTACTGTCAGAAAATATCCTGATGGATATGTGCATTTTCTCCAGTGTTGGATGTTACCTCTGGAAGACACTTGGTTTTGTCCACCAGCCAATAAACTCTCTGTAGAAGCAGCCCTCAGCTCACACTTTATGGCAACAGACAGGCCTGTCCTGTCCCTCTCCCTCCCTTCCCCCTTCCCCTATTATATATATATTTTTTTCTCAGCACTATTAGATTATTAAATGCTTAATGACTATTCCATTCCTGCTAACTATACTTTTGATGAGCTGCAGTAATAAAACTTTGTAACAGCAAAGCGCGTGTCTGGTTCCTTTATAGGAAGGGCACATTTGGGGAGCTGAAGTAATGGGGGATAAAACTCAATTAATGAATAGAAATAAAAAGAAGTAAATGAGGTAATCAAACTCAGAGAAATTAGTATTGGCAGGTCTTGAATGATGCTCTTGGATGAACAATCTTTCAAAATCCTTCCTTGTATGCCRCTGCTGTCTCTTTATTTATTATTAAAATAACATGATCCATGAGGCGCTCGGGGTGACTCCCAGCGTAGCTAATTCTAATTAATCCAGTCAGGGAGAGCAGCAGGGTAAGTGGAGCAGTCTATCGGATTGAAATTCATAACTTAATTGAGGTCAAAGTCCTGGGTTGGGAGAACAAAAGTCTTTCGCTGGGACCAGGCAGATCAATAGCAATAAATATCTGGCTTGGATGCAAGTGGCTTATAGTGACGGATTATCTGACACTGGCCAGAGGTCTTGGTCTTRTTCAGGGCAAAGTCCTATGGCATGTACAGTGGAGGGTGACTTYTGCCAGTGTTCCCTCCAAAACTCCAGACAACTCTTAGAGGACTCACAGGATCCTCAGGAGGACAATGCCCATATAGAAGTTCCCATGAGTCATGCTGAAATTTGGGTTCTCAAGGTATGGGTATCTCATTGATAACACAAGGTCAAGTGTCACATTAGTGCTGATGGAGGCTGGAAGAAGTTGCTCAGGCTTACAGGAACTTGGAGCTAAATCAGTTTGTCCAAACAAAGACCTTTAGGATCGGGGGAAGCTGAGCCATGGATTGATGGGCTTTGTGCCAAGTCTGTATTTATRGCAMGTTTACATAGGAGGAGAGAGGAAGGTTGTAAGAGGGAAGTGTAAATAATMATTAAGGTGGGTTGGTAGTGAGAGRGAAACCARCAGAGGCAGAWGTGGTGTTGCCTGTTCTTCAGAAAAGCATCCAGTGTCTGCTGTGACCTCCAAAACGTTCTGTTCAAGGGGGTTTGTGGTTGCTAAGGATGGCTGCTTTCCCAAGCCCTTGCCCAAGCGTGYGTGAGTTTGGGTGTTGCCTGAACTCCTGAGCCAGAGAGGAAACCTGAGGTCCTGGCCTGGGATCTGTGGCCTTGCACTGCTCACACAGCCTTCCCTGGGAGCGGTCACTGGAATATTCATCAATACCAGCAACAGAAGAAGCTTCTCTGAACTTTGAAATAAGCAGGCCCTTCAGCTGGAGTGGAGAATTAAAAAGCAATCTTCACCCAGGCTGTTATTAATGCGATATTTATGTAGATTGGACGGTTCTGCTCATATCCTCTTTCAGAGGACAAAGACTGCTGTGGTCAGCACTCAATACATCCCAGATGGATGTTGTTCTGCCAATGCACTTCAGCACAGCCTGGAAGAGATGGAAACCGCAGCTTGGACCCAGCCAGGGGCTTCTTTTGACACACCTGCTCCTCCCATTAACACTGCATCAGGCTAAAGCATCTGCTCATGTCCAACTTGYCAGAAATGTTCAGAAGATCTCTTTGGCTCCACAGGTCAGGTGTAGAGGTGTAGGGCAAAAGTCTTGGCAGGTCAGGTGTCAGGTTTGGATGTGATGAGCAACTCTTGGTTTTCCTGRGTGTATAAATGGTACTTCTGTACCCTCACACCCTTTTGAAAATGACTCTGGAAAGCACCTCTTGTTTTCCACTGCAGGACATTTGCTCTGTGTGGGCAGAATGCAGTGAACAAGGTGGCTGTTCAGTAGATGTTTTTGTTTTTTTAATACTTGCTATTGCTATATACTGCTGTTATTATATACTGCACTTGCTGTCCTACATAACACTCCTATATAACACTTTACTCATTCATGTTCCATCCATGGCCTCCTCCTTCTAAGCTAGTGGTTTCACTCTCCAGATTCCTGTTGGATTATTTCTGTGCTCCTGCTTCATTCCTGCCCAGCCTGGGCAAGAGCAAAAACTTCCTSAGGCTGTTAAACACTGCAAACAAAACTGCATTGGCAACTGTCATCAAGGAGAGAAGGGGTTGAGTGATTTATTTTGCTGTATGTAAAAACTAAAAGAAAAATGCAAGTGCTGAACAATTCACAACTTAATAGTGAGATCTCTTGAGCAACATGTGTCTTGAATGTACCAAAGTTTGATATTTTAGTTTAGCTTGAGTTACAACTCTGCTAAAGTTTAGGAGAAAAAGAAATTAAAATATGAATATTACCATTTTTTTCCTCTTCMTAGAGCCACACCTGTGATGCAGACCTGCTGTTTGAAATTTTCAGAACCAGCAATTGATATACTTTCAAATGCTCTGGATAAACTTCAGGCTCTCCCTGCCTGGGTATGGTGATAGGTTAGTTTTATTTCATAGTGACAGAATTTGCTTTTTTTTCATCTGAGAGAAATAACAGAATCTGTCCATTCAGAGCTGGGTTTCCACCATTATATATATTATTGAAAAACACAACAGTAAATGCCAAGATCTGTAGAATACAGTAGATTTCAGTAAAGAAATTCCCTTTATGGCTCTTTTCAGAATCAAGTTCGGGTTTCTAATTTTCCAGTTTTGCTACAGAATCCTAGCGTGACCTTGAACAAGTCACTTGATTTCTTTCTGCCATGGCTTCCCATTTGGGAAATGGTGGAGCAAATAATCGTTTTTTATCTCATGGATATAACAAGATTATAAAAATATGGTACTTTCAAGAACCTTAGAAAACTGATGAAATGAAATTAAACAGATCCTGCAGGCTGGATAAAATGAGATGAAACAAGCATGAAACTATTAGTGAAAGAAATGTTTCTTTATCTTCTGCAAATAAAAATGCAAAGTGATTAAGTGGGTCTTTTCTAGCTATTAGCAATAGCAGCTCTAGCCAGCTGACTTCTGCCACCCTTGTAAATTAATTTGTGGGGTACAGTCCTGAATTTAGTATGCTCACAATAAATACCCTTAAAAATGTTGTCACCTTCTGTGATGCACGATGTTACTGCCACGATAGTACTGCAATTAACTTGCCCTGCAGATAAAAAGTGGCTGCTTTAAATGAGATGCTCTAACACAATGGTTTGCAAATTTCTATTAATTGATTTTTTCCCCCTCCCTGTGATATTTCCTGCCTTTACTGTATGTCCAGCAGTATTTTTGTGAGGTAGGGGAAGGGAATGGGAATAAAGTTAAAGGTTATTCATATCCAGGATTGGTTTGGGTTTCTGGTGGAGCAAACCCCACATGTCCCTACTGCTGGCAGCGAGGCTGTGCACAGTTTGTGGTGAGCTTTGTGTGTGTGAGAGGTGCTGGAAGAGAGGAGGAAAGTCCCAGCTCAGTCTGTGGGCATTTTCCTTCCCTGGTGTGGTTGAGAAAGTCTCTCTCTCCTCACAGCCCTCAAATCCAGGTAGGATTAATGAACAAAACAGGAAGGAAGAAGTTTGGACTGGTTGACTTTATCTAACACGGAAGACAAGTGAAGTATTTCAGAAAGCAATAGGTTGGAACATGCTACAGAGAAACCTTGACATGTGCTGGGACTCAGCCAGAGGCCAGGTACCTGTGTTCAAGAAATCCCAATTTACTCTTCTCTTTGCAGTTTTGGATTTTTTTAACTGAAGTTTAAATCACGTTTGGACAGTGCAGGTGAAATCTGAGTCAGAAGCSAGATCTTCCAAAGCTGCCTCGTTCCCTTCTCTGTGACATCCTATTCCTGCTGCTATTGTKGGGATATTTTCAAGCAATGCTCACAGATTACATGGTAATTTGGCTTCTGAACTGGTATGAAATTGAGCATTATGCTTTGAATTCCAGTGGTCAGACTCAGGAGAGATTTGTAAAGTTACGGTTCAGCAATTGCCAATGATCCAGTTTTCACAGCTTAATGACCAAGGGCTTGTTTTTGGARTGATGGGAAGTGATCACGTATACACCCTTCCCTGCAGTCCTAATTGCAGAGTAAAAAAGGTTAATTTAAASTCTGGAGGCAGTTTTGATCTGGGTGTTTCACAGCAGCAGGAAAACTTAGAGCTGTGGTGACTTTAAATCATTCCTTTTACTCCTCAGATGGAAAAGTTAAGCRTGGATGTGGTCAGTTTGCACTCATCAGCTGGTAAGAAACAACTTACTAAGCCCAGTCAGTCGGGATAAACCACAATGTAAAGGTTATAAATGTGTGTTGAGTCAAAAAYGGAAGATGATATAAACTAGTCATTTAGACCAGGATTAAATCATCTCTTTTTGCCTGTCAGTTCAAGYGTTCCTCTTGTGCCCGTGTAAATTATAAGTCAAGGCATTAAGCAAGAGCAAAGTCCATCCCTATCCCAAAGAGATCATTTTGGCAACAGATGGATTGCCACAGGTAGTGCAAATGGAAAGGCTGAGTGAATGGAATGAAGAGAACAAAACAGAGATCAGCAGAAAAATGGTATTCTTGGCTCAGGGCTTCCCCAAACGACGCCAGACAGCAGTGACACAGAGGGTCATGGCAGGAGGAGCCTTACTGAGGATTTAAAGGATGGGAAGGTGTCATTATGAGGACTTCTGGCAAAGAATAAGCACGTGAATTTCTTCCTTAAGTCAATGGAACTTYTACTGGCATGCATCCCTTGCTGGGATCAGTTAAAAAAACCCTGCAAGATCTGCATTTTACCAGWCCATTGGGAGGAAGAACCTGTGATGGAGAAGAAACGAGAGACTTTTCACAGAGAAAATTGCTTCATTTGCTTAGGAATGTATCACAGCTGTACCCCACAGAGAAAATGTTTCCTTTTKGGATAGGGTGGTTTAAAAACACAGTCACCCAGCTGCAAAATTGGTTCTGATTCAAGCAGACAACAGCACTGCATTTCTGGATGGATGATGCTTTCAGCCTTGTGCCCATCTACTGAAAACACCTGGTATGGTGCTGGTCTCCAGGATGTCATCTTCCAGTTAAACATAAGTATTTTCTGTTTCTAAACAGAGATTTCTGAGCAGTATTCCCAAATTGGAGCATTAYCCATCTAGATTTGCCMRCCACAAYCTATCCTGTTTGACGTGGCTGCTTRTTAGCTTCAATGGTAGCATCTCCTGCACCATAAAATAGTACAGAAAAATCTTTTCCATCCTCATTAGTGCTTGAGACACTTGGTTTGTAGCTGGTCCTACACTCCAGTGGGCCAGCTGTGTGTTCTGGGAATTTGGAGTGGTAGCAAGTCTCAGATGGTCCAAGAGATCAGAAATACAGTATTGGGTGTGCCTGGTGTGCTTTTAGCAACACTCCTTTCTTCCCAAATCCAAGCAGATCAGTGGTTCGTTAGCATGACGATTTTCAATGTGTTAGGCAGGAAAGATTGCTGCAGCTCTGGAGAAGTAGCAAGGCACAAGAAAAAAAGGGTTTCACCATGTTTTGTTGGCTAAATAAATTTATTTGAAAATGTGAGTTCTAGTTATTGTTGCTGCCACCAATTTATATCCTACTCTGTTCTTAAGGAATTCTATTTAAGGTGTGGTGTCTTGGCCAGGTGTGTTTTTTCCCATTCCAGCAAGATCTTTTTTATTTCATCTCTTTTCAAAACACTCAGCCAGTTTTCACCTCCATTTCTCTCCCATGTCCCYTGTAGCTGCTGGTCAGCTGAGCTCCAAGTCTACAAAATGTTAGGTGTCCTCTCTTTGATACCATTTAGAARAAGAGAGAAATTAATATCAGATCTTTAACACTGAGGGTTCTGTTAAAAAAAAAAAAATCCTAAGCAGTGTTTTAGCATAAGATTCAGAAGATTTCAAAGAGGCATCAGTTAAACCTGCCTGCTCAGTGAGAGCCAACAAGTGGATCTTTCAGATGTCTGAGTGTTCCCTGGGGGTTCACATTATTAATATCTGCCTTATGACAAGGTGGCTGTGCTGATGCCAGGCTTTTTTTCCCAGCCGGYGTGATTAATTTTTCCTTCCTTCTTAATATCTGCGAGCCAGATGCTTCTAAATGTCCTCACAGGGTGTATTGCTGTTCTTWGCTACTCCTCCTTCCCCCCTACCCCTTTCCAACTAATTCATATAATGGCTCTGGAGATGCATTTTGTGGCGTCACAAAAAGCAAAACTTTGAAAGCCTCCTAAGGTGATGGGCTTGACACGTGCAGATCTGGCCTCCTGACGTTCCTGGTGGGCTTGAAAGCTTCGTGCCAGGTAGTCTGTCAATAACATTTCCCAGTTCTGAGTGTGCTTATTTGCCTAGCACTTTACAAATTATATCCCTGCAGAAGTGCTGAARTGCAAGTATTCCTGCTGGGGAGAATGACAGCGGGGTGTTGCMCTGACGTTTTGGAGACAGGAAATTTTGGCTGAGGCAAAGGAGGAACACTTGCATTATTTGTGGAAAGTGCAGTGGATCTTCAAGCACTGATTTATTTTAAGGGCTTCAAAACATTGTGGTACTGGGAAAGGTCTTTATTCTGCAAATGGAAATTCATTCTCCTTCACAGGTGTTGTTCCACATTGCAGCCCCAGAGGCCTGGGTKGTACCAGGAGAGGGAAGGCCTTAGCAAGCTCTACAGCAATCAGCTGGTTCCTAAAATGTTCCTAATTTTGCCGTATTTATCCATCAGTTTCCTTCATGTAACAGGTCTGTGGGTTTTCTGTATTTATCCTTAGCTGGTTTCAGTCATTAGTGCATTCACCTGCTTCTCAGGGTTTTTTTCTGGAGGAAATAAAATGCAGAAAGAGAACTGTTAGTGGTAAATAAATGAGGATTTTGTTGCTTATTTTTTGTATGTGTTAATACTGTCTTTGCTAGGTAGATCACTGGATTTAATGATGGGRCTCTTACTTTAAGAAGCCTAGAAAATAGCACTTCATAATTTCTTACAGGACAAGCTAAAATCTCCCATCTATTATATTCTACTGTTTGGGGTGKTTTTCCAATTTAACARTGAGAAAWGGTRTAACATAAAGCAATTAATTTGCCAMTGCAAACAGAGCTGTAATTAGGGAAATCAACTCTTTCTTTAGTCTGAAGTTCATTTGTTTTGTGGGAAGATGAGGATGCTAGGAATATCCTTAGAATAAGGATGCTCTTCAGAGCATCCTAAGAGAAGAACCGGACTCCTACAGCATTCTGTTCCATAACAGACAGCTGGCCATTTAGCCATGTATGAGGCAGCCTCAGACAGCCCTTTGGCCCACAGCAGCGTGGGAATTAAGTTAAAATTAACCTGAGTTTGGAAAACAACTAGCACCACTTTATTTGTCCATTTAATTGAATTATATGACGCTGTGTAAGTATGCTGACCCACAGACGTAAATTGCTCCACCCTACCCATTTTCCTCCTTAATTCTTTCATGCTRATGGAGCTGATGGGGATGTTGACTGCAGAGAGAGAGAGAGAGAGGGAAAGAGGCTTGAAATAAAAGAGGCTGGAAATAAAAAGAGACTTCCAGCCTGGTGCAAAGCTTCCCCTTTGGTGAAATGCTGTGAGTGTCACAGCTGYACTAACTGCACTGTGATCTTTGTTGCCATTAAGCTGATTATATCCACTGAAGGATTCATCCAACTAATCCCACAGTGCTGCAACCAGTTGCTTTATATTGAAACACAWTTTTTTTCTTTTCTGAGAAATGAAAGTCAGTCGGGCTTCACCAGCCTCTTAAAATGGTTCAGGCTCTTAGAGGGACCGCTTTTTAAAATATTTGTTTAATAGAGGAAAATAGAATATATTAATGACCTGTATGCATTAGTGGATGTGCTTAATTTGGGAGCCTGTGGTGTMATTTTGGGTGGATGTGCTAGGAAGGTGCTGTATGTCACTGTACCTTTGRCACTCCATCATTTTGTGCTTTTTTTGCCTGGGTGGCCATACCATAGAGSAGCAGCTCAGCATCCAACAGTGACTCTAATGAGGGAGATTCTGACACATTAGATTGATTTAATTGATTTAATAATCAATTTAAATCTAGTTCTTGCTTATTTTTCTAAGGAAAGGTTGATTTTCATTGGTTAGTAGTCATTAAAATATGTTCATTTGCAGCTAAATATAGCCTTTATAGTAAATTTAGTTCTTCATTTGCTAATCAGATACACGTCTGTCCATGTTTGCTTGATTATGTAGTTATTTAGTCTATTCACATTCTTAATTTTACATTTGAATTAGGATAGAAAACAGCAAATTAAACATTTCTTCTCTAGATTGTTGTTTTGTTTTTTTTTTCTTGTGCCTAAGTACATCTGAGTGGAAGTAGAATTTAAATGTAAAGAAAACTTTTACAAGGAAATTTTCAAATGCTTCTTGAAAATAAATAACAATCACACCATAAATATGGCAGTTTTGGTTTTGGAAAGAAAAACTAAATGGAATTTTCTTTGTGTTTATGAATAATTTCAAGGAAACTATGTCTGGCAYATTCAGCTTGTCAACTTTCCTCCTCAGGCTTTGTTAGCAAAACCATGGATTTGAGGAGCGAAATTAGGGAGCAACTAGAGAAAGACAAGGGCCAACCATAGGCCTTAATTCTGTCATTAAGCACTGAGTGTTGGATAAAGTTTTATSCTCTTTTTTTCATGCTCTCTGTTGTCTACCCTGAGGCTTTGGGCTCARTTTTGGCTGCCTGAGCAGCAGCACTTCCCATGTTCCAGGCCAGCTGAAAGTGGACAGAACATCCTGTGCATTCAGCAGTATAAATCACAGAGAAGTGTGCCTAGAGCCTTGCCATGATTTTCCTGCAGAGTTCTGCAGGATTCTCCTAATTTCTTGTTTTAAAAAAGCTATTCYCTCAGACTTATTTATCACTCAGGTRCTTTAACTTTTTACAGTTCTCCCATGCTACAGGCAAGGCTGTTGCACACAAAAGCATATGGACATTCTTTCCAGTTCCTCAGGATTTTAAATATCTGTTGTCTTACACTTAATTTTTATCCATTAGGAGTCCACAGCTGGTCTAATACCTCAAAAAAATTTTAGGGTGACTTTCCTCCTCTGCAGTTTGACTCGATTTAGAAAGTAGCTGTCAGATAAGATTGGGTGCTGCTTGAAAACACATACCTTTTTCACTGAAATGTTGGAATTTTATGGTATTCTATTCTGTTGGATCATCGCTTGGGGTGCCCTAATGTTGAATATATTAGGGAAGTATTTTTTGTTTCAGTGGGGGGGAAAAAATATTGGATTTCATCTGTCCTCGGCATTGATTGTCACCAACGTTCTTTGCTTTCATGGAAGCTTCTGAAAAAGAGTAATTTCTAATTCCAAGTACAACTTTTTGTATAAACTTTAATGTCCCATTAAAAACTGGTAAAACAAATTATGTTCATTCCTTTTCGATTTTTGTCTTTAACACTTAAATTCATTGTCTAAGAGTGGTTAAGCTGCCTGCAAGTGTTGCTCAGCAGAAGAGGAAGAAGACTGAAGATAACTGTGCAGAAAGCAGGTGCCAGCTCAGTCATGTTGAGTCTCTATAGCAGCTGAGTCTGAGTACTCAGATTGTGCTTTTCAACCTCAGTGTTTCCTTCCCATGTCATAAAATGAAGGCAAGAGCGTCCTTAAATGTAGACTTAGGTGAAGACAGATCTTAGAAGAGGGAAGACTTAGTGTGGAAAAGGACAGTGTGTCCTGACAGTCACAGCACTGGGAGCTCAGCATCCCAAAACTAATCCTGCCTGTGGGCTGTTTTCCTCGTTTGACCTTGAGCAAGTCAGACAGTGAGGGTTTTTTGTGTGTCTCAGTCTCTGTAACCAACATGGGAGWACTATGTGTATATATCCCTGGGTCTTGCCTAGATTAATAAATCAATATTTGTAAAGTAAGGCTTGATAAATGCTAACTGTATTACCACGTGTACTTGAACCTTGTGCAGAACTTTGGGAATGCGCCTGCATTTCTGCTCTGGGAGGGGATGGGGCCCGTGGGGGCTCTCAGCGAGGGTGGTCAGCAGCCAGAGAGACAGGTTTGGGTCATTTTCTTCCTCYCAAGGGACTGGCTGTAGCACATATCTGCAAGAAGGTCTTGAATACAACTTTTCCACTTAACATGCTCCCCCATCACCCACTGTCAGCAATGAGATTAAATTCTGTGCGACTGCAGAGGACGTTGCATGATTAAAATCCTCTTTTAGAAATTAATATGTACCATCTCTCCCCAGTACTGTGCCTCCTCTCGGAGAAGGGTATTGTCTCCTGAGCACTCAAGGTGTGAAAAGCCACCCAGGGAAGCTGTCTATCTTTGAATTTTATGCTGCTGCACAGTTGCTCCRATGAGAGCTACAACTGCATAAAAATCACAGGGACTTGGGGACTTCTCCCTTCACAGGGTCACGAGATGTGGGGGGAGTTTTGCAGAGCAATTAATGGGATAGAAAAAGGAGCGTGGGAACCAGAAGTTCTGCCTTACAAGACTTGAAGTTCTGTGGAAAAGATTTCCTGAGGCAGAGTAGTCAAAGTCAATAATCACCCGTTCTCCTTAGGAAACCTTGGGTGTCCTGGGAAGAAATAAAACAAACAAAACTGTGTTTCCACATATTGCCCAACTTTTCCTTACCTTGCTGTCTGTATCAGTCACGGGGAGARCAGTGACCAGTGGATTTGTGGTAGTGGATAAGTGATAGGGATTTGTAGATCCAAGTTCAGTATTCATTAGGGCATCAGGCACTGATGCAGCCCACAGAAAGGYTTTACTTGCATAAACTCTTGGCAGATGCAATTAGGTGTTCAGGGCTGCTGCATTCGTACAAACTGAGGCTCCTGAGCCATTGTTTCCAGTCTTTAGGTCCAGGGAGGCTCTGTGGGGTGACCAGGAGGTGCAGTAGGCGGTGTTCTGGATTCACTGATGCTTCCTTGTGGAGCTTTTCTGCAATCAGCTGATAGTTGCATATCCATATTTAACATGGCCAGGAGTCTTCCTGGTGCTTTGACAGAAGCTGCAGTAGCAGTGACTGCTGAAATATCTCCCCTCCCTCCTTGATGTTTACAGCACAAAAGAGGCACTATTAGTCAGTGCCACAGGTGTTCCCTGTTCATAGGCACCTAAATGTGATTCCTGCCAATTTTAAGCCTGCAATGCTCAGCAGGTGCTCTGGATCCCTTCTAATGCTTGACGTTTCCTCAGTGAGAAGGATGTTGATCTATTCCCCTTTATAATTTGTTTATGGTACATAAAGGAAACTTTGAGGCAATTTGTTTATTTAAAAAGTAAGGAGGGAAAAATCATCTTTAAAAACAGAAGTTGTTTTTATCTGTTAATTTTTTTCTAGTATATATTTAGGTGTTCATAAAAATACCTAAATATTTCAGAGGGAAGAAATCTCATTTAGTGGGGTGATTTTTCATTTGAGGGTGTGTAAAACTGGTTTTATTTGCTGTTGCTTTTTGCCTGGCATTTGAGTTTAAAATGCTGTTGTTAGAGCACTCCTCTCCACAGTGCTTTCAGACAGCACTTCTACTTCTATTGTCAAAGCTTTCAAAGAAGATTTCCTGTGAAATTAGGTTTTAATGTGAATTTAGACTTTAATGGCTTTTTCTAACCTAAAAAAAAAAAAGGCAGGAACTTCTGAAGAAGTTTTAGAAAATATAAAAGTTGCGCATATTTTTATTCCCATTGTGTTTGACTTTTCTCCCTAAACTGTACAGAGCATCCAGAAGGACTCCACGGACTTCTGATCCATTGGTGTAGCACATTTGTGTGCTTCAAGCAGCCTGATAATGTCGCTCACTTTCCTAATTTTCTACAAGAGCGCAGGCTGAGAATGAGGAAAACTCTGAGTCCTTTTTCCAGATGTGGGTCTGAAATGCCTGCTGCAAGGAAACATTGATGTACTTTTATTTATTCCCTGTTTGTGTCTGAGAGGATCTTTGGATTCAGATGCAATTTGGGCGTTGTATATGATGGCTTTAAGGCATCTGTGTGTTTTTAGACTGCACTTTTTCAGGTACAGACAATGAAGTTGTTTTCAGGAGCTACACCTGGTGCCCAGGAGCTTCCTTTAGCTCAYCATTCTGCCCCTCTGGCCTTAACTTCTGCTCTCCTGACGTGCTGAGAACGAGCTGCTGAGCCTCACTCAAACACACAGCCCTGATCCAGCTGAAATTCTCCTCCAGGAGTTTGAGGCACAGGGGCAAGTGCCCCAGCTGGAAAGCACACAGCACGTTCCCTATTTTACAGAYGGGGAAACTGAGGCAKRGGGTTTGTCCCATTCTCTGTRGCAGAGCTCCTTCTCCCCATGCTGGGCATTCCCTGTCTCCCTAGAGAAGACAGGCTGGAGCTGAGATTCTCAACAGGGATCCTTTTACCACAGGGTCTGGATTATGTGGCAGGCTGGATTTGTGCTTGYTGCTTCATGTTCTGAGCGTGTGTTTGTGCTAAAGTCTTTCCCTGGCTGCTGGCAGGCTCCTGCCTTCCAAGAGCTCAGCCCCGTTTTTCCTGCAGAAAACAGAGGATCTGGGGGAATTTATAAGAACTCTAACTCAGAGCAGACACGTGGTTTCCAAAATYGAATCTGGCTTTCCAAGGCTTTTAGCAGAAAGGTTGATTTGGGTCAAAATTAATGCAAACACTTGTGTAGACCATTTAATGTTTAGTTTATGGACCTGTTAAGGCGGCAGGATAATCCCTTTAGATTACCCGTGTAATTCCTAGTGAATATTTATTTTAAAGTGACTTTAGTGCCCTCAGTCATTAGGGAATGTTAGTAATGCCTTTCACAGCTGCCAGGCTCAACGCAACWGCATTTGTCAATGGGAGGGCTTCTCCTTTTGTTCCCCGTTTTTTGGTTTGTTTGTTTTTGAMCATTTCTCCAACTCTTRCCGGCTTAATCCCATGGGCTCACCTCTAATCGCAGGGAAGCACCCGAGCTCCCTTTGCCGTGCTGAAGTGCTGAATTCCACTTGAGCGAGGCTAAGGAGGGAGCCTAATCCTGGGYTTTGCTGCTGTCTGCCGAGGGTGTGGGTGCCCGGGCTGCGAGGGAGGATGGGCAACGCGGCGGGTTCAAGGACGCGCTCCCGCTTTAATGTGCGCAGACATGCTCCCGCTCGCTCCCTGATTGGCAAGGTTAACTCGGAGAGGCTGCAGCTTTTTAAACTGATTTGATTAGTCCCACTACTTTATCCCATTCCCTCCCCCACCGCTTGGCCCACCACCTCCTGATCCTTTTAACACAGCCCTTGGTCCAATAACCAGCCAGTCTGATTTTCTTCTTATTTTCCCTACCCCCTTTTTGCAATTTTCTTGCTGAATTTTGACATTTTGTAAAATAGATTATGCAGCCCTACAGGGAAGATCAGAAGGCAGTGTCTTAGTCGCAGGGCTGTATTTTATTGTGACTGGTTGAGAGGCTGGGATGTGCCTCYTCTTCCTCAATCTCCTTGGCTCTGCACCTTTCCCAGCTCTCAGTGCACCTGTGTGAATTCAGGGACAAGAGACTGGATGATCATTGCCCTCCAATTCCTCTTCTTTTTTTTTTTTTTTCTAAAACCATTGTTGGGGAGAATTATACACCCCAGGTCTTCTTCCACTGTGGTGTGAGGAGTTCACTGTCTGCAAAAGGAAACATGGACAGTATTGGATAGAGAACTCCATAACCCACAGGAGCAAAATATTGGTGTGTTTTAGTTGCAAACGTTACTAGTTGGGATTACTTTAGGAGGTCAGATCACCCATAGCTCCCAGGCTGGCTGACAAGTGGGATGAGCTCAAGGGGCCATGAGAAGCTGTTTTGGCATTAATGCCCTCGGGACAGCAAGGTTCGAGTGGGCACTAGCCCAGCCTTCCAAGGCTCTGTGGCCCTGTTGCCATCTTTAGCCGATGTGCTTTAGTGTGTTGTGCACTGCCAGTTTGTAATCCTGGGCTCTGCTTGTCATATTGCTCTGCTTGCCATATTAAATATCCCAGAGCAATGTGGAACCTTACCGACACAAGCACCCCTGTCAATTCTCCATAGTTCGCCTACAAATAAGTAAATAAAGCCTAAAAATTACCACTTTCCCAAAACCAGAGAGTCTCGGCTGGCAGAACAAAATCACTGGAGGGTGAGCAGCTGAATTTTTGGTAGCCTCGACTGGTCCAAGGAAGCTGCATCTCATCTGGTTTTCACTTGCCTGTTTGTTCAGCAGACCTGATGTGAAGTGATGTGGGCTCTTTGGGCAGCTCAGTGCTGACAGGGACCAAATCCATGACCAGGACCGACCCTACAGAGTCACCCTGGTGAAACAGCACAGAATACAGACAATCCCCTACACACAGGGTATTAAATCTTGACATACTGCATTACTTAAGAGGTCTCAGGGAAAATTAAAACCCTTTTGACTGGGTTTTGCAATGCAGGGAAAATTTTAGTGACATTTAAAAGGTTTCTCTTGTGTTCCTCTAATGGGATAAATAAAAAAAGGCTTGTTTTAGGCCAGCAAATGGGGGGACAATCCAATTTCCCTGATTCCATCAAGACACTCTTAAAGCATTAGCTTGTGCAGTTTTAAAAAAATCCACAACAGACTGACCCCTCTGCCTGATGGCTTTGAAAAGTGTCCTGATGTGGAGGTATTTATCCTACACCACATGCTTCACCGAAGCACTCCAGCAGTGCTCAGAAATACACTTCTTTGTTATTAGACTATTTAGGAGGCCAGCATGCACAGGAGGAAACACAAACACCACTTTATTATTTACTGCAGCCATCCACGCTGGGGCTCTGCTCAGACTAATGCCTGATGACGTGCTCTTTAAATTTGCTACTTGGAAGGGAAAAAGGWTGGCATTAACTAGGAATGTTTCTGATGGAAGGCTGAAACCTAAGCCTGCCCTCAACTTTATGTTTTTAAGCACAGTTTCAGCTCCATATAAATAAAGATTCCCCTGTGGAATGTTATATTTGCAGTTTGTTTCCATCAGTCAGAAAGATTAATGTATCAACACTTACTTCGGAGGGGGCTCTGGGGATTGATAATGGGAGATCCGGAGCCTTTCACCTCAGGGTCACTGGTTCAGCTCTGCCCCCGATGTGGCTGCCACCAGCAGCACCTGCCATCTGCTCCAGTGGGCTGGGCTCAGTTCTGGGCCCAGCTGCTCCCAGTGGGCTCCCTGGGCTGCTTTAGTAGGAAATGGGATGGACCCGCTCAGCCCAGCCCCCGATGTGACGGCAGCCCCAGCCCTTGGCTCGGACCGAGCACCACCAGGGAACTTGACCTTCTGCCACGCTTGTGCAGCCCATGAATGGAGAACCTGTTATCCCTGCCCTGCACAGAATAATTCATTTGAAGAGCAGGACACCCCTGMACATAAATCTGTCTGTTATAAAGTTGGCTGCGGTTTTCCCTGGTTGCCTCCAGTTGCTGCTGAATTTCATTAGGAGCACCTCTATTATACACACAAGGAGGGAGCAAGTGCTGCCTCTAGACTTTGAAAGAGCCMTTTAAAGTGAAGATCAATTTTGCATCTCACTAAATATGTAATGACAGACCAAACTGCAAGTACTTAGTTCAGCTCTATTTTAATAGCTCTGTGGCTCCATCGAGAAATTCCAGTTRCTGATACACTTTGATGTCCTGAGGYGGTTTTCTCCAGACATTTTTCCTTTTTTTTTTCTCTTCAATAGTGGCACTTCATTAATAGCTRTTTGGAAACCTGACTGTCTGTGAWTAAGCAGTCYCAATGAACYTTTTCCCTCRCTATTTACTTCTCCTTTCTTCCAGYRGAAACAGCYCCAGTGATCACAGGCTGAGTTTTYAGAGTCTGACTATAGCTGGACTTGATGGTGTGTGAGCAAATGAAAGAGCAGCTTCGTGCCTTATAAAATAACAAATGGTCAATCAGCTACTAATACAATTCACAGAGGCTGCTAAAAGGCTGCTGGATGTCACAAAAACAGCAACCCTTGAGGTGATGAGACRGGAGCTTCTTAAGTCAACACATGCAGTCGGCTTCTCCCTGGCAGTGGTCCACTTCGGGGCAGGATCCAGGCTCTGATGCCTTCCCCCTCTGGCAGACGGCTGGGAGTGTGCGAAYGTCCTCTCTAATTCCAGATTAGCCACAAAGAGGAGTCATCATCCTTGAGAAAACAGGCGTGCTTGGGAAGGGAAGGGAAGAAAAGGCTGTCTGGAGGCTGCAGGGCACAGCACTACCCTTAGGTGCTTGGAGAAGTCTGAGAAAGGCTCCTTGCACTGGATTTGAATAAAAGAAGAGAAAAAAAAAAGGATCCCTTTCAAGTTGAGGGCTGGGGGCCACTAGAACTCAGCTTCCCTGCTAGCCCAGGCCTTCTCAAGCTTGGCTTAATAAAATCCAGATCTCATTTAATGAGTTCAGAGGATGCTTCAGACCATCTCAGCATGGAAAGTGCTGATTTTGCACACCAAGCTGAGGAAGGTTTATGGGACCAAAACAGTCTCAAGTCTTTTTCCTCATTGACTTGAAGGAGAAAAAGCTCCCTGGGCCGTTAGCAGCACCTCTGCTCCTCTCACAGCACGATTTGGCTTTAATTGCAACCATGCCTGTCCTCTTCATGAGGCTATAACCTCTCTGACAGTGCTCCAGCTCTGCCACGACATTCCAGGGCATTTCAGCGGAGCCTGCCTTTGCCCAAATCAAGGGAATCGGACTCATAAGTTCAGAATAGGCTCTGCTTTAGCTCACACAGGGGTTGACTCCTGCTTTATTTTGGATTTCTTCCTCTCTCATGGTCACTCAGCTGTTGGCTTTAAATGACAGTTTGTGCAAAGAGGATGCCCAGAAAGGCAAAGTGGCAGCCTGAGCCATTATAGTTGACAACTAAAAGTGCAACATCTCCTCCRCCAGCCAGGGCTTTGGGTTCAAGCCTGCAGAGGAAAAGAGGTTACTTCCAAAGCCCTGAATCCCTTTAAACAAATATCAGCCAGCATTTGCCTTGCAGTGAGCATGKGCTGAGGTGAACTGAGGAGTCGCAACAACACTCTCTGCTCCTGCTGTCTCCTGTCCAGCCTGCTAAATTCAGCAGCCTAATCAAGCTTCTTTCTCTCTCTTTAAACAAGTGGCATGTTGACTTGCTGCTGGTTGCTGGATCCAGCCCTGCTCCAGCGTTTCCAGCCCCTGGGCAGTGCCCGGGGCAGCCATCTGTGGGGGAGCAGCAKTGCTGGGGCAGCTCTTCCTCCTAATCTCCCTGCTCCCATCCACACGTGCTGTCCTGATAYCCGACAGCCGGTCCCATGCGGGCACCGTGCCAGCAGTGACTTTACAGGCTTTGTGGCAGAGATTATTTAAAGGAGATTAACCCTTCTAAACCCCTTAGATTTTAATTATTTCTGTATGTATTTATAAAACCTGCAGTCTGCTAGTTCCAGGGCACAACTGCCCCAGTCCCCATCCTTAACCTGGATTCGTGAATATACAACACACCCATAATGCAGGACAGGGGCTGAGCTGGACAGGACTCGTTGGATTTCTTTTTTTATTGCCATTCTGGAACAATTCACATCTGGGATGGAAATGAAACCTTATGGTTTCAAATTGTAAAAAGAGCTGATAATTTGAATCACTTTAAAATACTAATAGGTCATTAATGGAATTGTTTGAGTCAGTGAGGTGTCTCTGGCTAATTATTTTGGTTAGGGCAGCTCTGTCATTAATGCCTCCCCATTACCCATGTTGTGAGCACAGAGCACCCCCTGTCTCTCTGAAGACAGGGCTCTCTCTAGCATTGATGTWCTGGAAGCCAGGAGAGGGAAGGCCTGTTTCTTTCATTCAGCCTCCTAGCAAGTTTATTACATGCATAATAATGTTTTGAGATCCTGAAGTCTGGAAAGCTGCCATGGCTAGCAGGTACCAGTTTAAAGAAGGGGGAAAAAAGGATGTGYTCCTCTATCCTTTCATTCTTTCTCTCCTATTAGTCATGTCATGGACTAATTAGTTTGTTACAGTTAAGGAGTGATAGAGAAAGCRTTTCTACTCTGCACATGAGCTGTAAAATCAAAATGAAACTGGAAATACTTTATTTCTGCTTCACAGCACAGCCTGTCTTATCTTAGGTGATGCACACCTTGCAATCTTTAAAATATATAGAATCATGGAATAGGTTGGGTTGGAAGGGACCTTAAAGACCATAGAGATCCAACCTTCCACTGTCCCAGGTTGCTCAGAGTCCCATCCAAACTGGCCTTGRACATTTCCAGGGATAGGGCAGCCACAGCTTCTCTGGGCAACCTGTGCCAGGGCCTCAGCSCCCTCACAGTAATACCCTCACATATCTGCTGGTTTTGTAAATGCAAGCATAAAAGGTGAGTGTGGGAACAAAAAAAAATCCCTCAGCATTATTGGACCCCATGATCTGAGTAAAAAATAGGGTAATTTTGAATGAATTCCTTAAAAYCAGATGATTTTTATTTATTCCTGTCTCCCAAACAAGGAAATAAAYGTCAACAATGCCAAGGAGTCCATAAATAAATTTTGTTCTTGGAGAATCTCTTTAATATGCGCAGGTCCTGCTTCTGTGATAGTGAACATTTGACCAGTAACAATTAATTTCTTATCACAGTCTTTCTATGAGGTAAGAAAACATTAGTGTCTCCATTAGGAGGTGGAGAATGGGAGCTCTCCAAGAGCAAATGATGTGCCCGGCTTCATTGCCCTGCCCCACAGCTTGCCAAGAGCTGCTGCAGGGAGCGGGCATTGCAGGGATGGCTGTTCCTCTCCAGGCAGATCCATCCTCCTGATCAAGTGATAGACTCAGAAAACGTTCAATATCTGTATATTTCAGGATAAGTATCGCTAAGATAATGAATTTTCAGCAGCTCACTGCGAAGCATACAGTATTCCCTTTAATGGCAGGTGGGAAAAGAGAGAAGGAAAAAAAAACAGTACAGCTCCCTGGCATAAATCTCTTCTGTGTGGAAAGGTGAAAAGAGGGTTTGTTAGAGAAAATACTGTGTGATCCCACGGCACATTGATGATTAAAGTGTCCCAAAGGTTAATATATCTTTTCTCATTCAAATAGGAAGGATCTCCAGCTGAAAGTGCTGGACCCTGCAGTTAGCCCCGGAGGGGGGAGAAGGAAGCAAAGGGTTAAATTTCGGGGCTGTAGAAGCAGATTGTGTTTTCCTTCTATGATGTGGGCTGACAAGACATCAGTATTCTATTCATCTGTTGGGAATTAGGCTGTTAATCCAATCAATGACTCTTGAGCTAGCTGCAGCCTGCCTCCCCACTGGGGAACAATCGGATCAGACGGGAGATTGTTTAAGAGCACAGAGCAGTCCCGGTGTCAGGTGGAATTTCCAAGCGTTCCCTAGTGAATTGGGGATGGGAAAGCTGTCTCAGCCCATTTATCCTGCCCCTTAAATAAGCAGGTATCTGCCTCAGCCATGCTAAACTGATAAAGCAGTACGGGAGCACTAACTTTTATGCAGGGAGGGGGCAGGGAAGCACCGTGACAAAAGAGATTTTTAGCATCCTGCCCTTTGGAATATCATCCTGTTCTTGGCTTGGGGTGGCATTTGCGTGGTTTGTCGGGGGCTGTCTCAGCCACAGTGCCCTGACACTTGTTACAGCTTTAAACATTGACTTCTCCAAACACATTTTTGATCCCCGCAGCTTTCTGGCAGCTTTTCTATTGCACCAACACATTTGTTTGATGACCAGCAAGATGCCTGGTGCTGAAAGTAAMAGGCAGTAGCAAATATTCTTCAGATAACCTATAAATATGTCCAAATACACAGCTGGGCACAGAGTGCCAGCTGCAAAATGGGATGAAAATGCTCAGCAGCAAAACAGCCCTGAGAGTTTCGATGTTTCTGCATGAGCTGCTGTGTAGGTTCAGAAATCAGTTTGTTCTGCAATTAATGACAGCCATGTCTGCAGTGGGATATTGAGAGCCTGTATCTGTGCCAGCAGCACTACATGCTGATCATAGTAGATGTGATAAATCCCACTGAAATTGCACTTGGAAATTTAGGTACAGCACCAGTTAGAAACTAGGGCGATGAGGGATTAGCGTAACCCTGGCACACTGAACTCCTCGGGCCGGGGGCGTTTGGGAGCATTAGCAGCTGCAGCTTTCAGGAGGGAGCCAGTGGTGGTTCCTGGGCATCCTCTCCTCTCTGAGCTTTCTTAGATCTGCTTTTAACAGCAGCTTTGTGAGCGGAGGCTCCTCTGAATTAGTGCTCCTAAATGAACCAYGAGTATGAGCTCCAGCAGTGAATACAAGTAGGGAGGTCCCCAGACAGAAAAATCCCCAGCTCGGAGGCTTGGCTTTAAAGGGCTTCAACATCCCTCTTCCCATGATCATAATTTTGAATCAAACAAAAGCTAATGCAATTTCCTTTGCCTTTCAGTAGCAGATTGTGCTGTAAGGGTTCATGCCATTAGAAATGTAATAATTGCTTCTCTATGCAGATCTAATTTATCTGTGAGGCACTTAGAAGATAGGCCAAATGATAGYCTGGCAGTAGGCTCTGGAGAAGGGCCCAAGAGGTGATGATAAAAATCTGTCTAGCACCTTCCATCCTCGGRGATATCTGCCTGGCACAGTGCAGGAAATGGTTGCAATGGGAGCAGAGGAGAGAGCTGAGAGCTCTTGGAGAGGGACAGCTCAGTAAAAGGTGGGTCCCTGCCAAACCTGCCCACATGCAGGGGAGGTGGGAGAGTTAAYTGACCAACCAAACTGAAGAGGATACCCAAGCCCTGCACTTGTCAGCCTGGATTGTTGCAATCCCTAAATATCAGCTGTTCGTGATCAGTGCATGAGTTTTGGTTTTGCTTCCAAGAGAGGTTGCTCTGTATCCTTTGTCCCATGGTGTTGGTCCTTGGGGAGCTGCCTTGGAGCTGGGACCAAGGATGCAAGTGGTGGTGTSTCCTGGTGAATCATCTGGTGGAGTTCAGACTGGTTTTATTAGCCTACATTGCATGGTTTTAGTACTGGTGGTTTTTAACATGTAAATTCTGGTGTGCTGAGCTGTAGCCTTACCTCAGTCTACTTAGAGAAAATTACAGAGAGAGAATAAGAAGATGATGAGGTTAAAGTGAATTGTTGGGRAGTTGAAGTCTAAAGTAGAAATAAATGAGAAATAAAACCCTTTTTAAAAGTGGAGGGAAGTATTTTCTTGCTATTTTTCATCTCCCTGGCTTGAGTGAGTGTGTGTCGTGAGGCTGCAGAGATTTATATTACAGCTCCTAAGCACCGATGCTTGTTCAGAGGCTGTATTATTCTGGCCCTTTTTATTCACTCACCTTCTAAAGATGTAGTGTAAATATTTATCTTCCCTCTGGCCCATCGTGCTGCCCAGGACCCGRTGCTGTTAAACACTCTTATCACCTCATCGTTCTTATCTGCTGCGATCCCTGCCAACATTCRGAGCCGGTCAATGGGAACGAGCAGTGCACCTTAAAAGGTGCCACAAATGAGCAGAAAGAAGAGGTGATATGGGGAAAAAATAAAATAAAAATCACATGTGCTACCCCTCGAAAGGGGAGGGTTAGGATGGATGTTTTCTGCTGTGTTTTTCACGCTCACRGTGTTTGGGGACGTGATTGATGGCATCAAGGTGAGGTCTCAGTGTGGAGCTGCAGCCAAGGAGGTGTGGGGTCCCCTACAGACCCTTGTGGAGGGTCCAGCCCCAGCTTCATCACCAATACAGGGCCAGGCTGGACCAATGCTCACCCAGGTAACCAGTATGGATTTGATTTTCCTCTTTCTTTACTGGTTCTAAATGAAACACACGAGATGGAGGAAGAGGCAGTGACTCTCTTCAGGCCACCCTCCCACTCACTGGTCCTTTCTGGAGAGCGAATGGAGCAGCTCTGAACTCTCAGTGTTCATACAACACTGATTTTAAAACTATCCCATGAAACCACAGTCAGGCACTGGCCAGTCAAGGTCTGYTTGCAGTGGCAAGGCAGCAGCAGTCGGGTTTTATAGTACACAGCATCTCAGCAGGTTTTGCCAAGCCATTTCCTTGTCTCTGCCCTTCAGTCCAGAACTTGTGTTAGGTTAAGCAGGGAACAGAAATTCCCAAGGAATGAACATGGGATGGCAACACGGATATAATCCTATCACTTATAAGACAGAATTGATGTGCAGCAGCCACAGTACCACTTAACAGATAAGACAGTTGGTCCATCTGCGCTCGGTCCATCTTCTCTCATTTCTCTTGCTTAAATTTCTCAGGAGCAGAACAAAATCCTGTTATCCAATAAGTTATCCATTGGTAGTTGGATTTTCATTGAGTGACATCTGTCGCAGACCATGGATGTAGGAAGTACCAGTGATTTTGTAGCATCTTTGTTTTGATGGGTTTGGTAGATGTGGACATTTGGGTTTTCATCTCCCAGAAAGGCTGTGTGGCTCAGCTGTCACCCTGACATGGCCAGATGTGCCAGGAGGCTGTGGAAGCCTCCAGGGATGGCACAGGGTATTAGGAGRCAAGAGGAAAGCTTGGAATCAGATCTGTTGTTGGTCACTAATGTGTTGGACTGAGCACTTCTACATTTGAGTGTGGAATGGTCTCTYCTTTCTTGTCATTTTCTGGCTGCCTGTGTGGGTTCTGCTATTTCCACGAGCTCCTCATTTTTGTAGATAGAGCACTGCTAAAAGGGCTCTAGACAGGGACCTACCAGTGCCTTGCAAGCCTTTACAGAAGGTATATTACTGCTTTGAGCCTGGCTTTCACCCCTCTTTTGTGTTGAAGTTCASTGAATCAGAGCACGTTTCCTCTTTTTTAACTGTGACAGTGACATTTTTCCAGCTGTTACACAGGCATGAAAGGGCATTTCCCAGAGGCATCCTGGCACAAAGCAGAGCTCAGTGATGGCCCAGAACTGCCCATCTCCTCTCTGCATTCCCCAACATCAACTCCCCAACTCAGCACCTTCTCTTTGGTCCATCTGCTGAAAGGATCCGTCTGCTCACTGCTGGCACATCCATGTTCCTCTCAGCTGCAGAGGATGCAGTCCAGATGCCCTGGTCCTGCCTGGTGCCAGTGGACTGAGGACAGGTACTGTCCCTGCCCACTCACTGTTTACTTTCTGAGAGAAGGACCCTAAAATGCTGTAGAGGCTGCTGCTTTCTGTTGCACATCAGGAAACATCCCTTGCATCAAGGCCAGATGATAGAATTCATCTTCACTCATCTTTCTGCGCATTGTGTTTGATTGCAAAACACACATTTCCACCGCCTGGCAGGCAACATTCGTCTCACATAATTCCCACAATGGGAGCTGTAATCCTGATTTTCACAGCCCATTGTTGATTAGTCTCCAGGTGTGACCATTTTGCTCCAAAGGCTCAGCCTTGCTATACCTGGAGCAGCCGGGTGCATCAGGCTGCAATTAGCCACGGTGCTCCAAAAAGCCAAATCAAAGAGGGATTGAGATCAGCAGCTTCCCGAGGGTTTTCAAGGCCTTTAGTGAATGACCACACTAGAGCTTTTTCCATTTACCTGGATTAAAATTTGTCACAGAGGAAATAGAAGCAAATAGCAYGGCATCTGAGAAGTGTAACAAATAGCATTTGGCCATTGGGCAGGCTCAAAGCAGGGGGAAAATCCACAGCGTAAATAAAGTGCAAACCGTGTTTGCATAACATTGGATTAATAATTCTTTTTAAAAACCACACTGGGATTAAAGAGACGCATTTCCTATGCTAGGACCTGTGCTCCCTTCTTAGCCCAGCAGATGCCAGGAAGTACATCTAAGAGAAATAAAAAGCCTTGTTAGCCCCAGCCAGCTGCTGAAACAGCAGTGCTTTCTGCAGGCCGTTGGAAGAGGCACAAAGTGCTGTAGGATTCCTGCAGCAGTCCTGTGTATTTTTTAGGGAGTTCTGCAGCAAAGTATTCCCATGGAAAGGGATTTCTGCTGCACAACTCCGGTCCCATGCACCTGTGGGTTTTGTTGGCTGCAATCTTGAAGGTGGTGATGCAGAGGGGAGCTGGATTCCCATCCCCCAGGTCACATATTTGACATTCTGCCTTTCCAATAACTCATTCGGAGCGCTGCYGCCTCTCCTTCCCCAGCCCTGCTCCGTATTTTGCTGAAGTCAGTGCTGGCCCTGTCACTCCTCCGAGCAGACGTGTGCTTAAGGAGCACTCAGGGGCACCTCATGAGTGTGGAATAATCAATGGATGCCATCCGTGATTCCCTCAGTCCTTTGGTTTGTGGTACCATCTGATGACACCCATTTGCATTGTGCTCCCCACAGCTTGGGCAGAAAGAGGTGCCTGAAAGGAGGCATCTTCAAACACTGCTGGGAGTGACATGAATGGCACATGGAAAGAAAAATCTGACCCTCCCATCCTGTGCTTGGAAAGACATGAAATGGGTATTTAGGCAGCAAACGCTTGTTACACCTGGCTTTTTTCCCCCTGTTGCTGTCGTGTTGTCATGTTGGTGCAGTGTCCCAGAACAAAGCATGGCACCTCCCACTCCAAATCACAGGTTGTTCCTAATTCCTCAGATCAACAGGCTTGATATCAAACAGAATAACAGACTGAGAAATCAGAAGTCTTCCAGCTATGAGTGGAATTTCTACCTGTTTTCCTGTTCTTTTCCCTTTCGCCTGCTTCAGAATCCATGGCAGACTGTAGTATTTGCACCTTAATCCCAAAGATGATGGCAATTAAAAACTTAAGTCTCCATAGACAGATGCAAATAAATTAAAGAGGCAAAGAACTGAATTAGAGGCTAATCCTGGTTGGGGTAGTGAAAGCAAAGGAGCCAGTAATTCTTTCCTTCTGTTATTTCACCTGTTCTGGTGGCAGGACGAGCCTGTGTCGGGGTGAGGTGTTGGATTTGCAGGGCTGGATGTGCCACACGAGCACCAACTCTGGCAGAGCCCTGGGGGGGCGTGGAGYGGGGGGACACAGGATCTGGGAAGGGGACACACTTCCCAAAGCAGTGGAGCTGATGCAGTGGCTGATGTTTTYGCTGAAAGAGGGAGCTGTGTGCCAGCACCCACAAATCACGTGGGCTGCTTTGCCCTTGCGCTGCAGGTGTTTCTTAAGGATGAGTTTGACAACTTGCTCTTATCCCTGAGCACTTTACCCTTTCCTCACCTGACAGAACTTAACCTGGGCATTGGGGTAAACGTAAATTCTGAAGGCAGGAACCCAAGGTTTATTCAGGTGGAAGAAAACTGGATTTTTTTCCACCTGTGTGCTGCCTTGTGCTGAAGAGTGCAGAGGACTAAGCTATGTGAGCATCCCGATTCTTTACCCTTCTCTCAAGTAATTGGCCAAAGCTGGGTTTGCACTGAAACATCTTGCACTGAAGCATAAGGAGTAGTGAGAATCCCAGAGTGAGGCCATAGGACTGAAATCCTTCATTTTTATGGGCTGGAAGTGATAACGGTATAAACKGAATTATACTCAAGTCATGACGTGATCCACGCACTCTTCTGGGTGGATAGATATTGATTATCCATCAATAGGGAGTGATGGTGGATGATGATTCAAATCCCAGCTGTCAGCTAGCTGGGTGTCCTGGCTGTTTGTCTAGTCAATTATAACTTTGCTGTGATTCAGCTTATTTATTTAAATCTGGGATTTATTTGTATCACCACAATATTACCTATACCTCTAAAATCAAGTCTCTCTCTTTTTCAGGATGGGGAAGGCCAGACTGCACTCCATTATGGTAAGCTGCCTTTCAACTTGGTTGTTCCTTCTCAGCAGCATGGATTTTGCAGCTGGAGTAAATGCTCTATACACAGAAAGCAAATTTCAGGAGAAAAATGAGCAAGGAAGCTGGATTTGATTAACCACTGCAAATCCCAGYATGGTTGGAATAGGAGCTTTGGGAGAAATGGCAAGGAAGATTGCTGCCCTGCCTTCATTGTCCTCTGCAAAAGTCACCTTAAAGACTTCATTTTCCCCCAGTTAATGATGCAGAGTTTCCCTGCACCCCTCTGTGTCTCCAGGATGTGGCTGGAGACAGCTCCAGACCCAAGAGTGGCTCTGGTTAGGGGATGCCAAATCCCTTGGCCTTCAGGGAGGGTCTGTGCCAGTTTTAACAGGTGACACATGTCAGAGGAAGGGGACAAAACAAGGTGGCCACCACCTCCACGTGTCCTGGTGACAAACCTGTTTGATCACAGCTGAGAGAGAAGCAACTTCTCTACTACCAAAATCAGCAGAGGCAAGTCACAGTTGGTGTCCCTCCTACAATTACAGGCTAATTAGATACATGATTTAATTGAAAGATTGCTCTATCTCCAAATGAGAAAAGTAGAGACTGAAGTGACGCATGTGGTGCTGATGTGTGGGGAATAGGAAAAAAGGATCAATTTAATCTGGATCATCATTTTTTCCCCAAAATTAAGACATAGCCAGTTATTATTTTGTACTCTCTCTTGATGCCTGTCACTGTAATTAAGAGCATACTTGTCATTCTGAAGTGTTTGTGTCTTTCTCTCTCTTCTTGATCTCTCCACAAGGACATTAGCAGGATGGCAAAATTGCTTTGCAGAACATCAGTCTAAAGCACAGCATTTGGATCTGGAGCTAAACTCCCAGATTCCAGAGCTCCTGAACCCTGTGGTTACAATAATGTGTGATTTCTCCCTGTGTGATCTCTCCTGTAGGAATTTTCAAATTCCTGTCACTGTGACTGGAGGATTGAATCTGTTGCTTAGTACAGCATTGTYCACACATGGACAGCACTTAAAATGCCACATTGCCTCTTTCTCTGCCTACTCTGTTCCATATTTTGGGCTTTCTCCTGGGAGGATGCTTTTCCTGTTCCCAACTTCAGCACTGACATTTGCCTGCTGAGGGGTGCAGAGTGGATTATAAAAGGTTGTGCAAAAGCACACACATGTGTAAATCATCCAAGAGCACCTGCTTAAGCAAGACCAGTATGTGAAAGGACAAGGTGGATGCATCACCTGAGTTTAGGTTCCACGCAGGTGGATCCCTCTGGCTGGGGACTGAGGCAGGTTATTGAACTGAACACGAGCAAAAAGAACTGATATAATGAACATTATTTCAGAAATGGTTTTTCTGATCCACCCAGACTCAGGTGTTTCAGCAATCACAGTTTATCAGGCTTTTCTTTCCCTCTCTTCCCTGTCTATCATCTTTGGGAAGCCTCTCTGGGTYGCTGGCACACAGGTCTGGTGTTCCTGGTGGCCACCTCTGCTCCCAGGACATCCTCATTCCCTTACTTGCTGATCTGGTCATAAATCATCCTGAGCTTGGAAGCAGCATCTTAAGTGAGTGACTGGGTTCGATTCAAGTGGCTGCTGGCCTGAAACCGGAACTGACTGTAACCTCCCAGTCCCATTTTGGTCAGCACTTCACGTTAATTGCAGTGGGGAGGCAGGAGAGCTCCTCTGAGCCATCTSTGAGCAGAGCAGTACCTTTACAAGGCCTTCTCTTTTGTTCGGGGAATTCAGGGAAGGGTTAAATCCCATCAGCAAGGCAGACCTTGCTTTTAGGGTGTCTGCATCCCTTTTTATGAGGCGGCGTGGCCTGACAGCTGTCSTTGAGGTGACAGCTCTCCTGATTACAGCCGGTGTCGAACTGCATCCCGCTGCGGGTTATAAATCCTGCCTCCTTCCGATCGCCGCTGACCCYGGCTTTAATCGGGGGTTAAGTGGAGGCCAGCGGGACCCACGGCCAGAGCYCTGCTTGGGCTGTGCCCGTGGCTGTGAGCACCATGTCCCTGCTGAACAGCCCCTTCTCGGGGCTCTCTCAGCTCCTCTCCATCCATCCATCCACCTACCCACCCACTGGGAATACTGAAATCATTGCTGCTGCCTCTCCCAGAGGAAATCAAGGCTTCTCCGAGCAGTGGTGGCCACGTGGCCACGGAGTGGGCAGGCTCTGTATCCTCCTGGGCGCTCCGGCTTCCCTGCAAAGCACCATCTGTTCGGCTCTGTCTGCRCCGTGGCAGGGCAGTGGGAGGGGACGCTGGAGGGAAAATAAATAATAAAAAAAAATTCATCATCTGAACCCTGAGGATTAATGGAGTCGGGAGGCGAACTGCGCTGAATGGAAATTCATCTTCACCTGTGCCAGTGTCAGGGCTGCCGCTCCRGCCCTTGACAAATCGAGGATCCCAGGGTGCGATAAATCCAGCAGCTGTGCTCGTCCCCAGGGATGTCCCCAGCCTGCTCAAGGACATGGGCTGTGCCACCTTTCCCTGTGGGCATCAGTTCCCCATCCCCAGAAGCTGCCAGCACAGCTTCCTTGGCACCTCTGGCGTCTGTTTTCTGCAGAGAGATGTGCCCCCTTTCAGCTCAGCCACGCCCACACCCCCACCTGCTTCCTCACAAACCCCTTCCCTCTTTTTATCCCACTTTTTATCTTTTCAATTGTAAACTCAAATCACACATTGTATTTTTTTAATGAGACATTACTGCTTGTCCTTTTGGATCAGTACAAGACTGCAGAGTAATGCAAAAGACACTCTAATTACTAAAGGTGTCAGTCGGTTGCTTTATAAAARCACCCAAAATATGATTAAAACCAATTGCTGCCAATGCAAGAGGAAGCTGCCATCTTCATGGCCTTGTAAGGCAGGTTTTAGTTTCACTAGGGTCTGAGTTTCACAGGCTTAATGGGAATTCCAGGGTCTGGGACTTCTGCTGATGTCAACCAAGTCCAGCTCTTCAGTGTTCAGAGTTTCCCTGATTTTCTTGGTTCTTTTTTTTTAGCATCCTTAGGTAAGACTGTTGCATCCTAGGACAGAGAMGAGTTCAGGTCAAACTTGACTCTATCCTGGCAGAGAAAATCAGGGATGAAAAAACARTTGCTAGTGGAGGTGTGAGACATAAAGTGTATGCCATTGACAGCTGTCCCAGGCCATGGGCACAGTCACCTGGAGCTGATGCTCGGGGAAGTGGTGGCCAGCAGCTATAAAACATTGGAATTTTGTGCAGAGAGAAATGATGGATGAAATCCAGGAGCAAGGCAGTACTGGTGATGTGCTGCCTGCTCCCTGGGGGATTCAGGAGGCAGGTGAGGAGCAAGGGCTTACAGAAATGTTATRGATGATGAATGTGTTGTAAATTGTGGGTACAAAAGCAGGCAGGGGACGCCTTTCCAGGTGGCACTTCGGAGGTCTGCAGTGCTGCAGTAACACTCTGGGACCTTTCCCAGGGTCAGCCTCTAGTCCTGGATGGGAAGGAGCCTCAGCCAAACTGTGCCCAGGCTCCCTGTGCGTCCCAGGTGATGCCGGGCAGACCCCTTGGCTCACAGCGCCTCTGGCTGTGCTGCGGACTCTGGGTGCTGGTTCCATCAATAACGCCCCCTCGGGATTCTGGCTTTGCAGTGCTGTCTCTGTGTCTTTCCTCCTTCCTTTGCACCACTAARTGCAGAGTGATACATGGCGTACGGWGCGCTGCCRCGAGCGATGATGCTCTGCCRCGCCGGGCCAGGTGCTGAGCCGGCRTTTCCTGYCAGCGACAGCCACCGCTCCAAAAACGCCCATCACYGCCACCTTGGGCCAGCATCGCACACTAACCCTTCCCTTTCTCCCTCCAGCTGCCACCTGCGAGTTTTTGGACATCGTGGAGCTGCTGCTGCAGTCGGGAGCGGACCCCGGGCTGCGGGACCAGGAGGGCTGCCTGCCCGAGGAGGTGACGGACTCCAAAGCCATCACTTCAGCTCTGCAGCAGCACGGCACCAGCGAGCCCTGACCCCGCGGGGGGACACAGATTCCCYGCAATAACACTGCTCCCCCCGCTCCCCACTGCCCTCCCCAAATGCCTCGGGGGTTCAAGGGGACCTTTTAAAGCACAGGGTCTGGCTGGGCTCTCCAGCACGRGGGCCAAGCGCATTCCCTGAGCGGGATGGGATCAGAGTTTGGCATGCTCTGACATTTTTCAGTATTTGAGGGGGGAGGGAGTGGGGAGAGGGCCTGGAGGAGGCCCCAAGTACTATTTTAATGTATGAAACACAAGTACTGTGTTGGCTGTCTCACTGGAGCAGCGTGGACTGACCGGTCGGCTCCTCCGTGGGGATGYGGGGCCAGGCGAGATGCTTATCTCTCCCATTCAGGTTGAATTTTGGTTTGTTTTATTTTTTCCCTGGGTCCAAACTAATATAAATAAAAGCACAGTGTTGGGATGGAGCCCAGGTGTGTTTGCTTGGGTTTGTTTTTTGCAAGGGGTGACTTGAAAGCCATAAGGATGGGAGGCAACTCAGTGCAGCCGTGGCCCGTGGGAAGTTCTGCTCGAGCTCTCATCCTGGGGAGGGAGGGCTGCAGAGACAGCAGGGTCATACAGGTRTCTGTCTGTCCCTCTGGTTCTCACACAACATATGCTGCTAATCAGCCTCTCCAAGCTGACAGGACTTTTACCACTTGGCTGGATTGATTTGCTTTAAACCCCACCTCTGTCAGCAGCTCCAGGGCCTCCTGCTGTGTGTCCATCCCTGGAGTGGGGTTTGCTAAGAGCTGGGCACAGATAAACCTGTACCCGCCCTGTCACCCCTGTGGGTCTGTCTCAGACACTTCATGATCTTCTCAGCTGTCCAAGTGCCCAGAAAGTGGGGAAAATGTGCCTCAGGGCCATGCCCGAGTGCTGGAGCGAGGTGGGATGATCTTGGGGTTTAATGCTTCCTCCTCAGCATCCCAGCTGGGCACACGGGAGCTGCCAGGGATGGCTCTGTGCTGTGGGAGAACTCCTGGCTGGGTGGGAGGCTGCTGCACTGCTGGGTGTGTGGCACGAGGAGACAACAGTGTCCCTGCGGGATATTGCCACGAGCTCACTTTTCCCAGATGGGATTTACGGCCTGGGGGAGCGCAGGAAACCTCTATCACTGCGACAGGAAGTGACTTGCCATCGACTTCTGCAGCACATCCAGCCTCAGGAAAATAAATGGGAACATTCCCTTGGCTGAGGACTGCCTGGGCAGCAGGCACATGTGGGTTTTGGCCCCTCACGGTGTCTGTGGCTCCTGCCAGCCTTTGCTGACACAGACCAAGTTGCTGCACCGGCTCCAGCAGCCTCCACACAATACACGGCACAGGCCAAGCTTTGTGGTGGGGACAAAATGGTTCAGGCAAGTTATTTTCCATGAAATTCATATTAAGCAAGGGACTCCTAATGGCTTCTGGTCCCCTTGCCCCTACCCAGGGGACCTGCAGGGTGGCAATGGCCAGGCTCATCCCAGCCTGGTGCTTTTGCATCTGGATGCAAATGAAGCAAAGATCCCAACCCCAGCACTGGGGTCACACGGGCTTTCTGAGGGAGATGTGGTGGCACCAAGGTTGGGGACAAGCAAGGCCACTCCTGTGCAGTGCCATAATGCACAGCCRCTGCCTGGCTTGATGGACACGCTGGGTAATAAAAAATCTCAGTTAAAGCTGGGATGAAAAGCAGCAGCCGCGGTGCCGGTGCTTTCAGAGAGCACATTTGGGGCCCGAGCGCTCAGCCCGGGAGATGTTTATAGCACTTTAGGTCTGTTTGTGAGGTTGGAGCCTTTCCAAAAAAAAAGAAAGCGGGGGTGGGGGGGGGAGGAGAGAAAGACATATATTATTGTTTATAATCTGCTTTATTCAGCCAAACCTTTCCCCAGCAGCCTTGCGGATTGCTGTTAAATCCCTCGGTGCCTTTAACTACCGATACAGAAAGTGGTTAATGTGCATTCGCCCTAAGCTTGGCATCTACTCCAGGAAATCACTTTAATTGAGAAGCATTAAATGTTAAAATGATTAAAATATAGAAAGCCAACACACCGGTGCCCATGGAGGGGCTTGGACCCGCCCCCCTCTCCTGCCTGGCAYGGCCCTTCCATCTCACCTGTGCCACTGCTGCGTGGTGGCACCAACGCTGTGGCACCTTGGGATGCCAGGTGGCAGCGRTGGAGATTCCCACCCCAGACCCACTGACCTCTCTGTGCCAGCAGAAAGCTAGGGCATGATGTCCCAGCCTGGGCTGCCAGCTCCACCAGCCAGACACGACCCCGGGGATCCCGACCCCAAACAGCTGACAGTGCCAGGGCAGGCTATGCCAATGGTGCCTTCCCACTGAGGAAGAAAATCCCACAGACAGCAGCTGCTAAAGAGCATCCCGAGTTTATTTGCCATCGCTTTCCCTCACAGCAGAGGGGTCACTGTACACATCTCATGCCAACACACCGGAGGCAGGGTACAAAAGCAATGCCCTGGGCCCGAATTCGGGGGCAGTTTGGGGGGGATCATTTCTCCCCAAGACATGGCAATAAATAAGGTTTTATTCTTTAAATTTTTTTTATTATTATTTTTGTTGGGTTTTTCTTTTTTTTCCTTTTTATTCCCCCAGGAAACGAGACTSTCACTTTCTGGAACTGTACAAAATTTACACAGCGAGGGGAGGAGGCATTTGGCCTTGTCGAAGGGGGATGGAGAGCAGCAGGCTCGGCTCTCCCACATCCCCCTCCCCACCAGTGCCGGCAGGGCCGGGAACTTGGCACAAAGCAGCACCCAAGGCTGGGGAGGGGGGAGGCACATGGATGCAGCTGGGGCAGCTCCTGCAGCACCGATGCACCCAGCTGGGGGGGCAAGGAAGGACAAGGACAGACCAGTGATGTGCTTTCTCGTGTGGCTTTTTTTTTAATTTTTATTCTTTTTTTTTTTCCCTTTGCTTACGCAGCGTCCACACCTCTGGAAGGAGCCAACTAACTGGATCCACCCCTTGAAGGGCGGGCTGGGATCATCAGCATCACCCCAGAGAAGAGGGGGTGGCAGGGACTCCCTGGCCAGGGCATCCCTGTGGGGTTGGGGCAGAGCTGAGCATACTGGCCAGAGAGCGTGGAGCTGGATCTCATCCATGGGGCTGAATGTCTGAGCGTGGGGGTGTGGCTGTGCTGGGGAATGTGGGTTTTGAGCAAGGGCTAGTGCTGCGTGGGCCTGGCCAGGAGCAGACCCCACGGGGCTTGTGGGATGTGCCAAAGGATCCCTCCTGGCTGCTTGCACTCACCCTTTAGTGCCTRAAGGAGGTGTGTGATCTATCCCAGGAACATCTCACAGCCCGATCCCCTCCCTTCCCCACCACACAGGTGCTTCTGCAGCTGACAAAATACCCTTTTCCCCCTGTTTTGGAGGATTTCTTTGCAATACCCCCAGGGCAAACGTTGCCCACCTGTCTCAGCCCCGCTTGCAAGGGCTGCTCTGCAGGTGCCAGCCCCGAGCGTCTCAGCTGGCCCTGCCATGGCACAGCTTGGCCAGMGGGCATCCCGGGCTGGAGGCAATTTTTATTAATTCCTCCCTCTCGCGTGACCACGGTACAAAGCAGTGATGCTCCTGCGTGCCCAGGGATCAATCATGGCCACTCGGCCCGGAGCAGGCAGGATCGGCCCCGGCAGCACCGCCCTGGGCAGCGCGGCACTGGCCCCGCTCGGACGTGTCCCCGGCAAAATAAACCCTTCTACAATATAGACTTCTCTTTCCGCTGAGGCTCCGGGCAGCGCCGAGTTGCGTTTCAACTCCGTATCGAAAAATAACTCTTGAAAATAGCAGCGGTGCTCGGCAGGGGGGTGCAGGGCTGGCGCGGGTGCCGGGATGGGCTCTGCCATCCCTGATTGTCCTTCTTCCCCTCCCGCCGGCCTCGCCCCGGCCGGGTCCCCAGCGCCGCCGCCTCTCTTGTGCTTACACCCAAAGGCATCCGTGCCCCCCGCCCGAGCACAGCCACCCCCAGCCATCGCCAGTGCTGTCCCCCCTCCCTCCAGCCCTCCAGGGCCAATTCCCAWGGGAAATCCTGGAAAGGTCAACCGCCGGCGGGTGCCCTCAGTGCTGCGCTTGCGGGCTGGGGGAGCGCGGGGGGCGGGGGGCGAGCAGCGCTTAGAAAGGGGGGTGATCCATGTCGTCCAGCCAGGAGGCCGGGCTGGTGGGAAAGTCTGGGTACCCGACGCTGCTCCCCGTGGAGATGTCGGAGGTGGGGCCCCCCCCGGCCATGGCCCGCAGCGTCTGACTCACCCCCTGCGCCCCGTGGGCCACCAGCCCCAGGCTGCCGTCCATGGCGTAGTCCAGCCCGTTGAGCAAGGGCGGGTGGGCCGGCAGCGACGAGATGGAGGACGGCGACTGCGGGAGGCCGTAGGGGCTGCCGTCCCGCAAGTCCTGGTACGTCTGTCCCGTGCCCTCCATGGAGAAGCCGCCGTTCAGCAATTGTCCGCCCGCCGCGTCCCCCACGGAGCCGTACACCCTGTTGTTGTGGCCGAGCTCGGAGAGGATCTGGTCTTCTGCCGGGGAGAGGAGGGAGAGCGGAGGCGGGGGTTCAGCGCGGGGGGGAGCCCCGCGTTCCCCCGGCCCCGCTMGGGCGCAGTGCTCACCGCGGAAGCTGAGCTCGCTGTCGCTGACGCCGCAGTCCTCGGCCGAGCTCTCCTTCTCCAGCTTCCCCCCGCCGCGGCTCCGCTTCACGCTCTTGTAGAACTGCCCCCAGCGATGCCGCCCCGCGTCCTTCTTSAGCCGCTTCTCCTTGGCCCGCCGGTTCTGGAACCACACCTGGAGCGGCAAYGGGGACCTCGGTGGCACCAGGGCACCCGGCATGGCAGCACCCCTGTATGCCAGCGCCTCTACAKCCCAGCACCCGTGAAACCAGCGCTCCAGCACCCTGCCAGCCCTGCATCCCAGAGTGCCGGCACCTCGGCATGCCAGCATTGCCACAGCAGCATCCTGGTAACCAACACCCACACACCCCAGCACCCCGAATGCCTGCAAACCTGCGTGCCAGCACTCCTCCCCCCAGCTCCCACACCCCCACGCAATCCAGCACCCCATCCCTCYCGGCAGCCCAGCTTCCAGGCACCCAGGTCACCCCAATACCCCAATACCCCTGCAGCCCCGCACCCAGGCATGCCGGAGGGAAGCTTTGAGCCGCATTTCCCTCCGGGCAGAGCGGAGAGGGGCCCCGCGGCCTCACCTGCACCACYCTCATGTCCAGCCCCGTCTCGGAGGAGAGCTGCTCCCGCACATGCCGGGCGGGCTTGGGGGAGTTTTTGTAGGCGTTCTTCAGCGTCTCCAGCTGCTTGGCCGTGATCGTGGTCCGGGGCCGCTTCGCGCCCGCCTCGGAGTCATCTGCAAGCGAAGCAGCCGGTAGCATCCCCGACCACACTGGGGAATAACTCCGCAAATCCGGCTGTTCCAGAGCCCGCAGCGACACCTTCCCACAGCGACACGAGCCGCGGCCACCCCTCACAGCGTTTTTGGGGTGCCTACCGTTCTGCTTGGCAGTCTCGTAGTCCTCCTTGCAGACCAGCCGCCCGTCCTCCATCAGGTAGAACTCGTCGCCCGTGGCCAGCTGCCGGCTGCAGATGATGCAGGCGAAGCAGTGCAGGTGGTACACGAAGTCCTGGGCTTTGCGGACCACCTGGGTCGGGGGGATGCCCTGCTGGCACGCCGTGCATTTGGTCCCGAAACGCCTGCGAGGAGAAGCGGGAGCCCCTGAGCCCCCCGGCAAGGTGGGGTTTGCCGGGACGGGGACCGGGAGACAGGGCAGAGTTTAAACCAGCAATCAACCTTATTATGCATGACACTTCACACGGCGGGGGTTTATCTTCCTCAGAGTGAGAGACCGGCCTAATGGAGCCGAGGAAGGTTTGATTTTAATGATTCTTTTAACTAATGCTTATAGGCTGCCTGATTTTCCCCTGCAAGGACAGTACATATTTCATCCACATTAATACCAAATAAATTAATTACGCCGCCCCGCTGGCATGATGAATCCCAGATTAATGCAGAATGATGGGGCTCTTACACCATAACGACGGCCTGACAGGGCTGTGGGGTGGGCTGGTGTGGGGCACAAGCAGCTGCAGGGAGTGTGCGAGGGACGTGGGAGAAGTGTGGCAGCAGCGTGCAAAGAGGGGGTAAGAACGGGAAAAGGAGTGTGGGAGGAGCATGCAAGAATGGTGCAAGGAATGTGGGAGCAGCAGGAAAGAAGTGTGCAAGAATGGTACAAGAATGGTACAAGAATGGCGCAAGAAGTGTGGAAGGTGCAGGCAATGAGTGTGCAAGAAGTGTGGAAGGTGCACGCAGGGAACGTGCAAGAATGGTGCAGAAAGTGTGCAAGGAGAGAACTCACAGGATTCACAGCACAAGGGTGACCCACGCCGTGAGAAGAAAGTCAAAAGTGAGTGGGCGTTGCAGGGTGATTTGGGCAGCAGATGCTTTGGGGCTGACGTGGGGCAGATCCCCCCCGCTACCGCTGGCACTGCAAAGGCGCTGCGGGATCTCCTGTCCTCCCCTAAACACCCCATCAACACGGCCCGGGACACCACAGAGCCATCTGCTGCTGCAGCACCCCGGGTGACAAAGCTCTCAGGATAAATCTGTCCCCTCCACCTTAACCAGCTCCATCTGCTTTGAAGGAGGCAGCCCAGGAGCACCCGAGCCCTTCGGCCCCCAGCCCCAAGGCTTTGGGGGCAGGCAGTGGCGTACAGAAGTGCCCACCCCAGGCACCTCTCACTGTTCCCAGAGGCCTGAACATGCCCCAGTCGTGCAAAATCACCCTCAAGCACCGTGGCTACCCATCCCCTCCATAAATCCAGGGCACAGCCACCAAAGCTGGGTCTCTGAGATGCCCCCGAGTCACACAGGTGTCACCCAGGGATGGGTGGCAGGCACCGGGTGTGAGTGGCACCAGCACAGTTTCGGGGTGTTGGAAGCAGAAGGTGAGAAGGGATAACCCGGTTTGTCTCATTTTCTGGGTTTGTGTCCTAAAGGGAGAGCCCCTGGACTCTGCTGGGGAGATCTCAGCTCTCCTGGGGTCAGCGGAAGGAAGGGAGGAGTGGGAGAGGGATGGATAGGAGATGGACAAGTGAGAGGGAGGGAGGATGAAGGAACGATAGAATGGAGGATAAAGGGAGGGATGAGGTGGTGGGAAYGGAGGGAAGGAGGGAGGCAGGCATGAGAGAGGGATAGGATGGACAGAGGATGATTTTCTGCCCCCAGGGCCCACTCTGCAGCTCCCACCCACTGCCCACCCACCTCCTCTCCCAGAGCACCACAGAAGCCATATTAACAACTGTCCCAACATCCCGGGGTGTTTCCACAGCACGTGGGGACAGAGCACCCAGCACAGAGCCACCCACAGCCACGGACCAAGAGCTGCAATTTGGGGGAAGGAAAAAAAAAAAGAAGACAAAAATCAAAAATCGATCTGATCCYTTCCAAAGCAGCTCCTGCGCTGCCAAGTGCCTCTGAAGTTGAGCTGAAATCCTCACGTCCCCTGCAGGTTCCCCACCCCGAGATCAATGAGCGGTTAAGGAAAGGTGAGGCGTGAGCGCCGAGCTGCTATTGATTGGCACCAAATAATCCAGGCAGGACCTCATCTGAGAAAGTCGCTGATCTTTCAACTCCAATTAACATTGATTACCCGCACCTTTTGGGCGACTATTTAAATGACTTGGAGATTAATAGGCTGGAAAATATCAGAAGTGAAGTGTTATTACCCAGGCTGGAGTGGCGGCTTTGACCGTCTCTGGGAAGGAGAAATTCAAGCTGCATCTTTGGTCCTGATGCCTGGTGAGGCTGATGAAGATGAAGAGACCCTGGGGATGGGAAGGCAGGGGAAGTCCTGTCTAGGGACTGATCGCAATGGCTGTGAGCTGGTGGGGAGAGGTGGTGGGGACAGCCCTGAGCAGCAGGGGATGGCCTGAGGAGGTGGCTTTATCCCCAAGGGGCATTTTTGGCTGAGTCTCCTGCATCCAAGCAGTGAAAGGCACCCACCGGCCAGGATCCAACCCCTCTGCTTCACAGGGATTCACTGCCAGCACCAGTCCCAGCAAAAATCCCTCTGCTATCCCTTGGGAAAACTCCCAGATTTCAGCGGCAGCCAGGGAGCAGGGCATCCTCACGGCAAAGCCCTTTTTTAACGGGGAACGGGCTGTCCTGTCCTATGGGAGCAGGGAAATGCCAAGGCTGGGGCATCGCGCAGTTCAGAGGCAGCTGCCAACGCAGTCAAATGAGGCTTTCACGCTAATGGGAGCAAAAAAAAAAAAAAAAAAAAAAAAAAAAAAAAAAAAAAAAAAAAAAAAAAAAAAAAAAAAAAAAAAAAAAAAAAAAAAAAAGAGGTAAAAGGTGAAGGGAGAGAAACAGCATCAGCAAATCCCGAGGAGGCGAGTGAGGAGGAGCAGGCAGCGATAACGCTGCCTTGTGCGGCTTTCTCCTGCCCTCTAGCTCCGAGCGGAGCCGGGGCCACCGGACCCGCCGCAGGTTGTCATCCCGGGACCCTGAACAGCAGCGCAGGAAGGGACAGGAGCACCGGGGACATTTGGGGCTTTCCGATGGTTAAATCCCAACAAACAGCATCCAGCCTGCGGCAGCTGTAAAGCACCGACATTCCCTCCGTTTCCACAACAACAACAGCAACAAAAAGAAATTGTAGGATGATCTTGGAGAAATTCTGCTTGAAATTAGACTGTGGGTTTGCTCCGCGGGCAGGGAGACGCTGCTGTGGCAGGGCTGAGCCCCGAGGGATACTCACTTGAAGAAATCCTCCTTGCAGTAGACGCTGCCGGCCCGGGAGAAGCAGCGCTCGGCCAGCTGCATCTGGCAGTCGGCGCACTTGAGGCAGGAGCTGTGCCAGTGCCGGTCCAGGACCTTGAGGATGAACTTGTCCAGGATGTGCTGGTTGCAGCCGGCGCACTGGGGGATCTCTGGGCAGGGGGAGAGGGATGGAAAGAGCAGTGTCAGCCACCTGAGGCTCACACCTGGCTGGCAAAGCCCTGCACGGGCACGTCCTGGGGCTTTGTGGGGTCAGGAGTGCCACCCCTCAACTCCTCAGTGTCCCGGCACATCTTCCTGTGCCCAAAGCCGCTGGGACAGCCGAGCCCACGGCCCCGCCGGCTGCTCTGGACACGGACACACACATGGGATGCTTTTCCCTTCTGCACCCCGTGTTTCAGGCCGTGTCCTGCTCTCCGGCACAGGATTCCCTGGCTCCCTCTGGCTCCCCTGGAATGGCATCCCACAGCCATCAAGGCTCGTTTCTCCACACGGTCACCCCGTCCCCCAAGGGCCAGGCTGTTGGGGTGACCCAGGGGTCACCCGTGGGGTCCCAGGGGTGCAGGGCACCAGCACCTCCACCCACCCGTTTTCCAGCACGGGCAAATATCCCTTCTCATCTGCATCCCGAGGGCCACSAGCCACCCGTGCTGGCCACACCGGCCCCTCCAGCGGGTCCCCGTGCCCCTCTCCCTGCAGTGCCCGGCCTCAGGTGCCTTTGCATCCCCCACAGTCCAACCCCCTCGGACCCTGCTTTTATTGCGGCAGGGACAGCAGGTTCCTCCTGCTTTCTGTCCCATCCAGGCTACAGAATCCATCCCTGGATCCGGCTGGAAAACCTGGGCTAGAGCAAGGGCTGGAGCAAAGCAGCAACAGCCAGGAATACCAGGGAATGTCCCACCCCATCCAGCCTGATCTACATCCAGCTGGAGGAAGAAGCTTGGAAAAGATTTTTTTTTCTGCAGCAAGATGCATCCCTGTCCATCCAGATCCCTGCACAATGTCTGCCTGTGGATGTACAGATTCCACAGGTCTGGAGAGATGAGGGTTGCTTGGAATAAATGGGAGGCACGGTCAGAGTCTGCAGGAGCAGACTGCCCGGTAACCAGGCACATCACACTGACCCACACTCGTRGAAAAAGATGGATTTGGGGAGGAAAAATGTTTAAAAATATAAAATATTTTAAAAACAAACAAACAAACAAACAAAAAAGAACAGGGAAAGAAAATTTTTAAAAAGAAGAAAAAATTAAAATGGAAAAACATTAAAAAGGAAAAAGACGAAAAAAGAAAAAACACAAAAAAAGGAAAAATATGAAAAAGGAAAAATGTTAAGAAAAACGAAAAATATTTTGAAAGAAAAAATATAAGGAAAAAGGTAAAAGATTAAGAAAAAGGGAAAATGTATTTAAAAAGGAAAAATATGTAGAACGAGAAAGGTTTTTGAAAAAGAAAAATCTAAGAAACAGATAAAAAATGAAGAAGATTAAAAAGATATAAAGGGAAAAAAAWTTAAAAGAAAAATATTTTAGAAGAAAAAATAGCAAGAAGGAAAAAACATTCTAAAAAAGGAAGAGGAAGGAAAGATTGGAAAAGGCAATAGGAAAAAGGAAAATAGTAGAAAAAAAGAAAAACAAAAATATGAGAAACAAATAAACGTGAGAGAAGAGAGGAAAGGAATGGAATGGTACAAATAAGGAAAGGAGAAAAGAAGAAAAAGGGGGGAAAGAGAGGAAAAGGGGAAAGGGAGAGAAAGAGGAGAAAGGGAAAGAAAGAGGAAGAAAAGGAAGAAAAAGAGGGAAAATAGAAAAGAAGGGCGGGTGGTAGAGGAATGAATGGGGAAAGGAGGAAATAAAGGAGGGGAAAGGAGGAAAACAGCACAGAAAAAAACCCATATTGTTACATTCTCAAACAGCATTATTTCAAAATCCTTTGGGGTCCTGCCACGTACCTCACGTGAAGGGARCTCATTCCATCATTCCCAGGTTGGACAGTTCCAGTCCCAGTGCCCTTCCGAGCACAGTTATTGCTGGTATTTAAGCCTCTGTCGCGTTAATGACCATACAACACATTTTTAAAAAAAAAAAAACCCTACAACTTCTCTAGGTCCCTCTTTCCCTTCTTGTTTTGGGATCACCTGGATGCTTCGCTGCCCTCCCTCCACCACTGCGGCCGCAGGTCGGCACCAGCCGCGCTCTCCACGCTGCATTTGTTGCACCCATTTGAGAGCAAAGCCGCTGGCACCGGCGGTGGCACAGCACGGTACCAGCCCCGGGAAATCCTTCCCGGCTGTTTCACAAACGCGTAAGCACCTCCAGGAAACGGGTTTGATATCAAAATGGTTATTTATGTAAACACGTGTGTATTTATACGCACCCATCCTACACATATATGCACCCTCACAAGCCAAAACACAGCTTTGCCTTTCCTAAAAGCAGCAACACAGCTCAATTTCAACAAGCAAAAAACTGCAGCCGGGAATACATTATCTCCCTTCAAAATTCCAAGAAAATAATTGTTTTTAAAGAGAAGACCGATTTTCCTTCCAATTTCGCTGTAGATGTATGGCATCAACCCCA